>NC_138552.1:12237252-12349752 GCF_964273705.1 Natrix helvetica
TGGACTCTGATTTACTTTTGGATGCTATTTGGAACCCTGACAAGAGGCCTATTTAGAAGATCAAATGGCAACTTGATCTTTTTAATGCTAGTGTAGGAAGTTTGGTGAAGTCTACATCTAAGGTGCATCTGTACATCCCCTTAACTAGGTAAAATCAAATATTTCCATTTCTATAACTTGCTAAACTTGGTTAATGTTCAACCTAATTACATTTCTTCTGGTTTAGTGAGTCGTGGAAAAGCTCATTTGGTTAGTTTATGGTTGAATGTCCTCTGCAAACAAAGAACACTGGCTTGTTCCAGATGTTCTTCAAATGGTCATTGTACTTATGCAATAATTGGAAGAGGGCACTGATTAAATTATTTATCATCATAGCCAGCATGTATTTAAATAACTGGCCAACTGACCCCCAAATGAAGGTCTTCTGAAGGAATAATGGCATATGGTTTGAAAGTCTGATTTAATGACCTTGTGGGAGAAGCCAAGTGAAAGGAGCAAAAATCTGGATCAGATTAAAAATAAATGCAATTTAGCACCTTCTCTCTCTCTCTCTTTCTCTCCCTCTCCCTTCCCCCCTCTCTTCCTCTATCTAATCCAGGGGTGTCCAAACTTGGGAACTTAAAGACTTGTGGACTTCAACTCCCAGAATTCCCCAGCCAGCATGGCTGGCTGGGGAATTCTGGGAGTTGAAGTCCACAAGTCTTAAAGTTCCCAAGTTTGGACACCCCTGATCTAATCTATCTATGAAAATTTATATGGCTGCTCAACTCATTGTCAGTGATTCTGAGAAGCTTACGAGGATAAAATCCCAATACAAAAACAGTACAAAAAGCAATAGCCTCCAACCCACTTGATGGGCTCCATATCATTCTTGGGTATAACTAGTATTCCATTGCATTTTATTACAAACTAGCCAATAACCCGAGGTTTCCCGGGTATTTATTTATACAGGGAAAATGTCCATACCAAATGTAATTTCTAATGTTGGATTTTTTCCCCTTACCAAAGTATCCCTTTCGGAGTACTATGAAGTCATTACCATGGCAACTTCACTGCGGTGTAGAGTAGAAGCCATTTTACGGCAGTACACTCAAAGCCATTTAAAGGCAGAACAGGCTGCATCTTAACAGAACACACACACACCCCTCAGAAGGGTGTTAGGGATGTCTTACCCCCACAATATTTTTCTCCAGAGGGTAAGTAAGTTTGGATGTAATTGCTTGAGGTGTTCCAGAGTTATGCTGGAACATACACATATATTCAGTGTGTGTGTGTGTGTGTGTGTGTGTGTGTGTGTGTGTGTAGAGATAGATAGATAGATAGATAGATAGATAGATAGATAGATAGATAGATAGATAGATAGATAGATATGCAAGATCCATTTAGCTTTCATGATTAAGGACCATTGTTGATGTCTTCTATCAGAGTCAGTTTGTTTTCTTTTTATGACCTTGTAATCCCTTTCACCAGGATGGAGTCGGAGTGACTGAATGGAGCTGAGGGTTTACTGGCTGGACACCCTTCCTGATGCCTATGTGGAGTTCTCTTTGTGCTCTGAAAACTCTGCAAAGAGCAGGGGTGAAATTCAACAGGTTCTGACAGGTTCTGGAGAACTGGTAGCAGAAATTTTGAGTAGTTCAAAGACTAGAGTAGAATAGACTAGAATATGGAATGGAATGGAGGGGAAGGGAGGGGAGAATAGAATGGACTGGACTGGACTGGAATAGAATAGAATAGAATATGGAATGGCAACTTGACTAGACTAGACTAGACTAGACTGAACTGGACTGGACTGGACTGGAGTGGAATAGAATAGAATAGACTAGAATAGAATATATATCTATAGATATTTTCACACCCCTCTTTTTGATTCATGCAGTATACAGGTCCTCAATGGAAGGCAGATTGATAGCAATTGTTTTTTTCCTGCAGATCTAATTATGATGACAACTGGAACTGGAACGTCCATTGCTAAGTGCTATAGTTGTTAAGTGAGTCACGCCCAATTTTGCAACCCTTTTTGTTGTGATGGTTAAGTGAATCATGCAGTTGTTAAGCAAATCTGGAGTACTCCATTGACTTTGTGAAACAGAAGATACCTGGGAAGGAGGCAAATGATGATCTTGGAGGTCAGAGGACCCTGTGGGTGGACTCTGGGCATTGCAACCATCCTAAATACATGCCAGTTGTCCAGGGCCCAAATTTTGATCACCTGACTGGGGAAACACTGCGATCATCATAGGGTGCAATAAATCACTTCCTTCAATGCTGTAGTAACTTTGAATGGTTGTTAAACAAATGGTCATAAGTCAAAGGTTTCCTATATATCTCTGCTCTGCAAACTGTATTGGTTGCCAGTTTGCATCCAGGTCCAATTCAAAGTGCTGTTTTTGACCTTCTAAGTCAGGGGTGTCCAAACTTGGGAACTTTAAGACTTGTGGACTTCAACTCCCAGAATTCCCCAGCCAGCTGCTGGCTGGGGAATTCTGGGAGTTGAAGTCCACAAGTCTTAAAGTTCCCAAGTTTGGACACCCCTGTTCTAAGTCTTTCATGGTATGGGATACAGCTATCTAGGAGAACAACTCCACCCTCTCCATCTCCACCCATCAGAAGAGGACATCCTATGGGTCCCATCCACAAAAGACTTTTATTGGACAAGAGATGGGCCTTTTCTGCTGTGGCACCCATCCTGAGGAACATCATCTCACCAGATGGACTGCTCTATCATTGAAATTCTTCTGGAAATTCCTTAAAACATGGCTGTCGAGGAAACGGTGATTTGATGGGATGGTTGCCTGGTTTTTAACAACAGTTCTTTCCACTATCTTGTTATCAATAAGATTGTTGATGGCTTTTTATTCCAGGATTTAACATCTGGATTCTATGATTGTGTTTATTGCAAACTGTTTAAAGTCACTTTACTGTGAGGCATGCAGCATATAAACATGATAAATACATAAAGAAGATGGGTTGAAAGTTTATTAGCAGGTGCTTGCATGGAGTTTGACAAGACAGTTCCAGATGTGACCGGCCTGTTGTTGTAAACCATATTTCTTAGAAATTCCATCTTTGCTGACGGTGAGCTCTCCCAGAAGCAAGAATTGTCATCTTTCATGCTTCTCAACAGACTTGCTGAGAGCAAAATACTGGCTAAATAAATAATAAATGTCATTAGCTGTCATAACAATGTCTCACCCTTTCGAAAGTCCCATTCAATCCGATTGCCGCTGGCTTCCGCGGATGACTTCCTCTGGGAGAAAGTTTCATAGTTCGGTTTTGTTGTGGTTTATTTGTTCTGGGGTTTCTTTCTAACCCCTGAAACATTACTGAACGGTGGCGACAATTGCTTATCTTTTTATAAGGCAGCATTACAACTAAAACGGAATCCCTGTTGGCAGTGAACATCTTCCAACAATTCCGAGCAATGAACGAATCTGTTCCTGGAATCTAATATTCTTTTCGAGGACAAGAAAGGAAAATGTTTTACTGAAACCTGGATTTTGTCCTTATTGCCTGGACATATTAGTTTTGCAATCCTGTACGAAAGTTACCACATTTTTCAGAGTATAAGACGCACCTTTTCCCCTCAAAAAATAGGATGAAAATCTGGGTGTGTCTTATACACTGAATACAGCATTTTTTTGCCTCCCAAAACCCTGCCTCCTTTGTAAAAATGGCTGTGCATAGCCTTTAGGAGGCTTCCAGAGTGCTCCTGGGGACTGGGGAGGGCAAAAATGAGCGGAAAATGTGCCTTTTTTTGCTCATTTTTGCTCCCCAACCCCCAGAAGCACTCTATAAGCCTCCTAAAGGCTATGCATGCCTTTAGGAGGCTTATGCCTTTTTTTGACAAAAATGGGCCTGTGTTTGTGAAAAACGGGCCATTTTTGGGAGATCTGAAGAATGCAAAAAATAATAATCTTTTTTAAAATTTGCCTCTTCAAAATCTTGGTGCGTCTTATACTCTGAAAAATGCAGTACTTGCCATTGAGATTCTACTTTGGCATTCATTTTTCTCTGACAGAAATGTGAATTTATGATTGATGGATTGATTTATATCCTGCCTTTATTACTTTATGTGACTTAAGGTACCGTTAAGGGTAGGACAAGAAGCAATGGGTGGAAACTAATGAAGGAGAGAAGCAACTTCGAACTAAAGAGAAATTTCCTGACAGCTAGAACAATTAATCAGTGGAACAACTTGCCTCCAGAAGTTGTGAATGCTCCAACAATGGAAGTTTTAAAGAAGATGTTGGGTAAATACAGTATTTGTTTGAAGTGGTGTAGGGTTTCCTGCCTAAGCAGATGGTTAGACTAGAAGACCTACAAGATCCCTTCCAACTCTTCTATTGTAGTCTATTCTAGAGACAGATCCCTTGTATGACTTATCACAGTTGGCCAATAAACCTATTCTATTCTATTCTATTCTATTCTATTCTATTCTATTCTATTCTATTCTATTCTATTCTATTCTATTCTATTCTATTCTATTCTATTCTACTCTACTCTACTCTACTCTACTCTACCCTACCCTACCCTACCCTACCCTACCCTACCCTATCCTATCCTATCCTATCCTAATAGATAAATAAATAAAAATTTAAAGCGTCTTCAGCTCTGAGGAAGCTTCTTGGGTGAGAAGCGAATCATCTTCAAAGAAAAAACAGGAAGTTCAGTTGCCTCTTGAAAAAAGCACCTTTGGAATCTCATCCTCTACAATCCCCTTCTCCTTTTGCCTTCAATCCTTCAAGGTGGAAGATGCAGGTAAACATTTTCTTCCATCTTTCCTTCTCCCTTTCCTCCCTCCCTCCCTCCCTTCTTCCTTCTCTTTTTTCTCTTCCCCCCTTTTTTTCATTTTCCTTCCCTATTTCATTTCTCTCTCCCTTTTCATGGGCTTTCTATGTCAGCAGGTTTTGGGTGACACTGAAGCTTTGAAACAAAACTTCCATTAGAATCTCAGGAAGGTTTTTTTTTTTTAAGTAAGAATAAGTCCCTAAAGCAGGTGGGGGGGAAAAATGAAGTGAATATTTAATCTTCTTAGAAAAAGGCAGCGAAGCTTTTTGCAAAGATTTTTTTTTATGCCAATGGAAGATATATTTTATTTTGTTTATAAACCCAAATGCTAAGCCAAGGGGATTTGTGTGTGTGTGTGTGTGTTTGCGCGCGCGCATGTCTCTGTGTAAAGTTGCACAGCATGGAAAAGGACTATTTGTCAAGGGAATGTTATTTCTAATAAAAACTTCACAGAACTCAAACTGAGAGAGAGAAACAGGGAATCCGATAAATGAGGACATTAATTTATTTATGCATGCAGTTAGGAACACACCCAGTTAGATGGGGGAACCCAACAGCTCATGGGTGTTTTCAGATATATACTGCAAGGTTGGAACTAGTTGGTACTCAAAAGGGAGACCACCCAAAACCCCAAGACTATGCAGTAAGTTAGACGAAAAAGGAGGAGAAGGAAGAAGAGGAGGAAGAGGGGGGAAAGGAGGAGGAGGAGAAGGAGAAGAGGCAGCAAAGCGCAAGAGAAAAAACTGCAGAAAATCAGAAGGAGGGAAAGAAGAAGAAGAAGAAGAAGAAGAAGAAGAAGAAGAAGAAGAAGAAGAAGAAGAAGAGGAGGAGGAGGAGGAGGAGGAGGAGGAGGAGGAGGAGGAGGAGGAGGAGGAGGAGGAGGAGGGGGAGGGGGAGGGGGAGGGGGAGGAGGGCAAAACATAAGAGAAAAAACTGCAGAAAATCAGAAGAGAAGGAGAAGGAGAAGAAGAAGGAGAAAGAGAAGAAGATGATAGAGGAGAAGAAGGCAAATGACTTTCATCTGGGCCCAAAAAGTACAGGTAGCGCTTGACTAACAACCACAACTGAGCCCAACATTCTTGTTGCTGCAGGTAAGTGAAATATTTGTTAAGTGAATTTTGCCCCATTTTATGACTTTTCGTGCCACAGTAAACAACAGCTTTATAAAAGACCCACCAAGAACACTCCCATCCACACTGACTAGTACATAAACAGAGAGTAAATCCTACCTCCCCCTGTAACACTGATGATATTACCTAGTTGGGTAATGGAACGTCTGCAAGAAAACAACCAAGCTCTGAGAGCATCACGAATCCCACCAGGTGAGCTCTGTTTAATTATTTGAATTTTAATCATATCAGATTTAGTGAAATCAAATTTAGATCCTCAGTCATCTCTTTGGTTCTAATCTTCCCCACATTTTACAGCAAGATCACAACTCATAACTCAAAGTCCAAATGCGGCTCTGGACATGGAAAATGCTATTTTGTTTTTCTGGTTTAGAGCCTTGCTTGACAAGATCTAGGTAAAAATTGCCTGCTTCTCAAACTGTGACACGTCCAAACAGTCCGTCCCAATATTCACAGTTTTATAGTCCACTCCTCTGCACATCGCCCAAAAAGTAATTCTCACTGAATTCCGAAGGAGAGGCAATTTTACACCCACTTACCTAGAAGCAAGTTCCATGGCGTTTATTTTGGAGAGATAAGTGTAGAATTGCAAAAGTTCTCTGTCGGATATTGCAGTGAGATAATACAGGTGTTGCGGTGACGTGCGGTGAGGTTTATGGCTGGTGAGGCTGGTGACGTCATCCAGCGCGAGCCACGGTCCCCTTCATGTTGACTCAGGAAGGCGGGGAATGGGACCACGTGTGCAGGAGGGAGGCTGAGGCTAGAGGAGCCTCCTGCACATGTGGTCCCATTCCCGGACCATGTGTGTAGAAGGCTCCTCAGTGCCTTTTCCCTTTTTTAAAAAAAATTTCATGATGAGAGCGGTGAGGCTCTGCCTCCCCTGCCTCCCCTGACCGCAGGTCCCTGGCCTTTTGGTCACCAGCCCCTCCAGCAGCTGAAAGAGGAGGAGGAGACGGGCAAGTCAGGGTCACATCAAGGCAACCTGAGAGCTCTGAGGGGGAAGAGGGAATGGAGCTGGCAGAGACAGAGATAGTGACGGGGCTTGGGCTGTACGTCAGCCCTCAGATGGAGAGTCAACGCCCCCCAGGTCTAGAGGTGGCTGAAGAGGAAGAAGAGAAACAGCTGGGTCCTGTGCCTGACGTGCCGATGTGCAGAAGGCAGAGGAGAGGAGAGCAGTGGAAATCTGTGGGCTGATCCTTGGGACAGAAGAGCCACCACTCCTAGCAAAGTCCACCCTAGTTCTATGGATAAAAGGTGGCGGGGGGCAGGGGGGAGGGAGATGAATAGATGTGGCAGACAACTACCATATTTTTCGGAGTATAAGACACACCTTTTCCCCTCAAAAAAGAGGCTGAAAGTCTGGGTGCGTCTTATACACTGAATACAGCATTTCTTGCCTCCCAAAACCCCACTCCCTTCACCAAAATGGCCATGCATAGCTTTTAGGAGGTTTTCAGAATGCTCCTGGAGGTTGGGTAGGGCAGAAATGAGCCAAAAATGTCCCTTTTTTTGCTCAATTGTGCCACCCCCCCCACACCCTCCAGAAGCACTCTATAAGCCTCCTAAATGCTATCCATGCCCTTTTAAAAATAAAAAATAAACGGGCCCGTTTTTGGGAGATTTGTAGAGTGGAAAAAGTTTTTTTTTTTAAATGCCTTTTCAAGAGACAACTGGACTTTCTAGTTTCTCTTTGAAGACATTTCACCTCTCATCCAAGAAGCTTCTTCAGCTCTGACTGGATGGTGGGGAGTGGAAGAATTTATATTTTACAGCTGTGTTATTAATTTAACAAGTGCTGTGATTCATTTAAGCCAGGGATGGGCTGCTACGGGTTCACCCAGGTTCAGGAGAAACTGTAGTTAACGTTATGGCCAGTTCAGAGAATCTCCAAATCCCACTCCTGGCTGGCCCTTCCCACTCCACCCTGCCCCTCCCAGGAGTCTCCATGCAGTCTGTTTTGGATGCAAGGTACCATATTTTTCAGAGTATAAGACGCACCTTTTTCCCTCAAAAAAGAGGCTGAAAATCTAGGTGCGTCTTATACACCGAATACAGCATTTTTTTTGCCTCCTGAAACCCCGCCCCCTTCACCAAAATGGCCGTGCACAGCCTTCAGGAGGCTTTCAGAGAGCTCCTGGGGGCCGGGGAGGGCACAAATGAGCAGAAAAGTCTGTTTTTTGCTCATTTCTCCCCCTCAACCCCCCAGGAACACTCTACAAGCAGTGGTGGGTTTCAAAAATTTTTAGAACCTCTTCTGTAGATGTGGCCTGCTTTGAGGGAATGGCTTGCCGGCCATGTGACATGTGGCTGGGTGGAAGTGGCTTGCCAGCTATGTGACCAGGTGGGAGTGGCTTGGCAGTCATGTGACTGGGTAGGCGTGGCCAACTTGTAAAATGTGGTGAAACTCACTTAACAACGCTCTTGCTTAGCAACCAAAATGTTGGCTCAGGAACTCTGGCATTTGAAGCACGCAAGTCTTAAAGCTGTCAAGTTACAAGACCCTTGCACCCATAACCCTTTAGAAAAAAAACCCCCGGGGTGTTCAAACTTGACAGGTTTAAGACTTGTGGACTTCAACTCCCAGAATTCCTCCTCTCGCTCTTCATCTTGATGATGTGCGAACGGGGGGCGGGAGGGAGCTGGAACCGGTTCTAAATGGCACTGAAGATTTGTGGAACCTCTTCTACAGAAGAGGTTAGAACTGGCAGGAACCCGCCCCTGCCTACAAGCCTCCTAAGGGCTATTCATGCCCTTTTTTTGAAAAAAAAATGAGTCTGTTTTCGCGAAAAACAGGCCATTTTTGGGAGGTTTTCAGAGTGCAAAAACTTTTTTTAAATTTGCCTCTTGGAAACTTTGGTGCGTCTTATATTCCAAAAAATACGGTAAGTGCAGGGCCCTTGCGGAGGCTGAGGGCGGGGCAGGGGAATTGGCCTCCCGGAAGTTCCGAAAGGCCAGAAATGGGCCTGTTTTCAGCCTCCTGAGGGCCTCCAGATCCTAGGGGAAGCAGTTAATGCCCTTCCAGAGGCTTTACGAAAGCTTCCGGAACCTGGGGAAGGTGAAAACTCCCCCCCACACACACTGCTGTGGTGCAAGGGCTGACTAGGCCCCGCCCATCATGGCTACACCCACCCAGCAATTGGGCAGTAAAAAAAATTGAATTTCACCACTGTGATTAACTGTATTAGCAGAGTGGATTGACTTGGGCATATTGGAGAATCAAAGCAATTGCAGTTTGTTAAGACATGTTTAGAATAAATGGGACATATAGATTTCATTGTTTTTTTTTTTAAAAAGATATATGTATTTGTTTTGGGTATAAACTTTGAAAACTGTCTAATACAAAAATGAACTGAAGGAGCATATAAAAAACTGAAGCACATGGGTGAAGTATTATGGATTTCTTTTATGTCCTCTTCTTTGTTTATCACTTTGTCTGCTCTTGTCTAAGAGATGCCTACTTTATCAAAATATAAAGTACAGAAATACAAAGAAAAATGAAAATAAGGGGAAAATAGGGGAGCGGAAGTGGAAGAGGAAAAAGTGTAGGGTAAAGAGAAAAAGAAAAAGAAAGACTCCTGACTCTTTGCTGCAGTTGGATGAGGTAATAACATACAACCTCAACTTTTTACTTTTATATAATAATACATGCAAGCCATTTCTATAACAACAAATCAATCTAATCAGCAAAACCCAAAATCAAAGTTTCATTTCCCCCCCACCTCAAGCACAAAGTCCAGAAGTGGTTTTCAAGTAGAAACAAAATTAACTGTATTCTTCTTTTTAATCAAAGCAGTTAATTTATCCATTTCTGCAAATCCCTTCAACTTTGACAGCCATTTGTCCATTGTG
This sequence comes from Natrix helvetica, assembly GCF_964273705.1. Lineage (NCBI taxonomy): Eukaryota > Metazoa > Chordata > Lepidosauria > Squamata > Natricidae > Natrix > Natrix helvetica. The sequence continues at coordinate 12,247,023 of NC_138552.1, forward strand.
GGAATCAAAGTATCCTTCTATTTTTGTACGTAATGTATTCTTGCTGCTGTCAATCTCTTAGAGATTCCTTATTTGAGTTCACTTTCTTTTTCTTTTCTTCACAGATAGAGAGCACATGCTCTTTGGTTCTCCTTCTGGTAAGGCATAGTACATGCTCTCTGCCTACCTCTATAAAGCATTTTATATGGCTACATCTCCCTTCTGTTAGCGTTATAAAAACTGCTTCCCTGATCCATACTTGGATCAGATTCCTGCTGTCGGAAATGTCATATTCACCCTTCAGCACAGACAATCCATAATCCATTAATTTCAAGAAGCCATCCATCAAACTATTTGGTCTCTGAAACTCCAGAATTCCTTGTAATGAGGAAGATTGAAATGTTCAGTGCATTTTTCTTGTGTCTTTAGATAAGGAGTTTTCAGGGGAGTGAAGAAGAAAGGGGGAAGGGGGAGGGAGAAGGAGGAGGAGGAGGAGAAAGAAGAAGGAAGAAAGAGATGGAGGAGGAGAAGGAGAAGAAGAAGGAGGGGGAAGAGGGAAGAAGGATGAGAGGGAGAGAGGAGGAGAAGAAGAAAGAAGATAGAAGGAAGAAGGAAGGAGGAGGAGATGGAGGAGGAGGAGAAGAAGGAGGAGGAAAGAGGAAAGAAGGAGGAGGGAGGAGAGGAGAGAGAGGAGGAGAAGGAAGGTAGAAGGAAGGAGATAGAAGGAAGGAGGAGGAGGAGGAGGAGAAGGAGGAAAGCAGAAGGAGATGGAGGAGGAGGAGAAGAAACAACAACAATAGTGGTAATGAAGTTGGAAATGACTATGGCTTTTCTTAACTGGTATAGAATCAAAAGTAGTAACTGAAAATGACAGTGCTCATATTTAAGGGCAACCAATAACTGAGGGAACTTTTGAGAAGAGACTAAAATCCCGAGTAGATGACTGAATAGTAAGGAATTATATATACAGGTTTATTTTAATTGAGTTTACAGCAAACACAAAACTCAGCACAAGAAAGTTTCCAGGTCCGACTGGAAGGGTGTTCAACAAGTTGTGCTTAAGACCGATGAATTACTCAGAAACCCAGAAACAGAGGCAGAAACTTGAGAATGATGGACATCCTTAAAAGAAAAAAGTTGAGGACATGTTTGAGTCAAAACTCCTAACAATTGTGTCCATGCAGTTTTGTTGACAGAAATGGTTGGCTTTCAAGTCTCTCTCTGGAATTCTGAAGTCCACAACCCAGAACTCATTTGAGCGGACTCTACTTACGTTCTGGGACCAACTGAGAGTTAGCCGGATAGTATCACTCTCTGAGGCAGAAAGCAAGCTTGGAAAAAACTGGTCTAGTTAGAATGAAGCAGGAAATATCAACATGCTGTTGGCTGCCATCTACATTCATACTTTTGCAGCCCAGATCTAGTACCTTGTGTACCTTTATTATATTAACGGTGTGAGTTGATGTTTTTGCTCCTTTTGTAGTGCTCTTTTGGGGGCAATGAGTTTTGCTATGGAAGGTCCTTTGTTTTTGGCTGCTCTATATTTCCATCTTATTTCCTTGGAGGACTGATTTCCTTGAAGCTTACCCCATAGTTGATTGGAGAGGTGGTTTGACTCACAATAATCTCAGCACAGGTAGTCCTCGACATACGACCACAATTGAGCCTAAAATGTCTGTGTTTTGCCACATTTTATGACCTTCCTTGCCATGGTTGTTAAGCGAATCACTGAAGATGTTAATGTCAGAGTTTGTTGCATAAATTCAAATCCAGAAAGCACACACAGATAACTGGTGCAGCTGGATTCATTAACTTCTTTATTTATATATAAGAATAGATGAATAAATGTACAATACCAACAGGTGGTTATTCCAAGTAGACACAAGGCAGGAGAGTTACATTTCAGCAGACTCCTTTCTTCTTAAGTTTCTGTTCAATTCTCTGCACAGATTCAGATCTGTTTAACTCCCATTGGCTGACTTAGTTGCTATGACTATTTATTGGCTGACCTCGTTCCCATGTCTCTCCCAGTCATGAATATTTTAACAGTTAAGTTAGTCACTCGGTTGTTAAGTGAATCTGGCTACCGCATTGACTTTGCTTATCAGAATGTTGCAAAAGGTGATCACATGACCTTGGGACACAGCAATGGTCATAAGTACGAATCAGTTGCCAAGCATCTGAATTTTGATCACACGATCATGGGGATGCTGCAAAGTTCGTAACTGAAAACAGTCATAAGTCACATTTGTCAGTGCCATTGTAATTTTGAACAGTCACTAAATGAACTGTTGCAAGTCGAGCACTACCTGTAGAAGTCTGGGTAAATTGTCCTTCAGTTGTACTGACTGGGTTAATGTCTTTCCATAACATGCTGGACCTTTATAATAGCCAAAGAAACTTGTGTATTCTCAGCTACTGGGTTTTTGTAAAACGCAGGTTTATTTTGGTGGCAGAAGGTAAAGGTTATATAGCTTAACCAGCTTCTATAAATTTTTTTCTAACAGAGAATCCTCTTAAATAACAGAGCAGGGAATTATATAGATCCAGGTTTCAAAGAGATTTATAATAACATTGCTCTGTTTCACTGTTTCTGGTGTTTATTGGTTCTTTTTGTCCGATCTTAAACCCAACAGAGGAAAATTCCATCTGTGGCTCTGAGATATCATTTTTTTTTCCAGTCACTGGTTCTGGAAAGTACATCTCCCAAACTTTCTGCTGATCTCCTCATTTACAGCAAATTCATAACTTTTGACACACACAGAGAGAGCTACTTGATTTCCTTCTTTCATATATGTATGTATGTATGTATGTATGTATGTATGTATGTATGTATGTATGTGTTACAACCCCTGGTATGCCCAAATATGGGAGGGAACTCACTACTCCCCCTTTCTGTCCATTGGCTCACCGCAGTAGACCATCCAGGCAGAAAACCATATTTTTAATGTTGCCTTTTAATATTTGTGTTGTATTTGTGCTGATAAATAAATAAAGGGAGACTAGTATAGATCTATTTCAAGATATTTGGTATGGCTAGCTGTTGAGAGGTATGGCTAGCTGACGAGAGCCAAATAGCTTGAAATAGATCTATACTAGTCTCCCTTTATTTATTTATCAGCACAAATACAACACACACACACACACACACACACACACACATTTAATGGAAACGTTTCTGCTCTATGTAACAAAATTGTCATTTCATGACAGTGGTTCAACTTAAACTAACCAGGTATAAGAGGCTGGGGAATTCCCCCCCCCCCCCCCATTTTCCACTGAACAACTCCCGCTTTCAATTGTATTGCTTCACTGTGCAGATGGAATCTCACATGGGTGGCTATTTCTCTATTAAGAGCACATGTGCACACATAAGTGCATGCCCAACCAGAACATTGCAGGGAAAATAAAGTTTTGATTCTTGTTAGTACATTTATTTCAAAGTGCAGTTGTGTGCATACACAGGTCGTCCTCGACTTACGACTACAACTGAGTGCAAAATTTCTGCTGTTCAGTGAGACATTTGTTCAGTGAGCTTTGCCCCAGTTTACCACCTTCCTAGGCCCAGTTGTTCAGTAAATCACTCAGCTGATAAGTTAGTAACCTGGTTGTTAATGAATCTGGCTTCCTTATTGATTTTGCTGGTCAGAAGGTTGCAAAAGGTGATTACATGACCTTAAGACATAGCAATGGTCATAAGCAGAGGTGGTATTCAGCCGGTTTGGACTGGTTTGCCCAAAGCAGTAGTGGAAATCAAGGGTGGGCTTGCCCCCTCCTCTCCCCCGGCTCTTTGCCATCCTATTTAGGCACATTTTCAAGTCATGTGCAAGCATGATCACGTGATCAAAGCACATGCATGGAAGACTGAGTGCATGCGTGGACGTGGCGTTCATATTTGCAAACCAGTAGGGAAAGTAAGTGAATACCAGCCCTGATCATAAGTATGAACCAGTTGCCAAGCATCTGAATTTTGATCACATGATCATGAGGATACTCCTAAGGTTGTAACTGTGGGAAACAGTCATAAGTAAATTTTTTCAGTGCCGATCGGTAAATGGACTGTTGTAAATCGAAGACTACCTGTACACAGAAATATTTAATTATGTGAATCCCCATTTACTGTCTGAAATTGGACAAATTCAATCTGTTGTATTTATGAGAAATGTCTAAAATAGGGGTGTCCGACGGTGGTAAGTTTAAGACCTGTGGACTTCAACTCCCAGAATTCCCCAGCCTGCTATGCAAATATGTCTCGAGGAGAATAATAGTTCTGTTGAGGAGAAGAAGGCCACAGGGTGCTGATTGGAAGAAGACTTGTTTGATCTGATCCCTCAACCAAGATCAGTTATTTCTTACTTAGTCATTCTTAACCTTGGCGACATTAAGATGGATGGACTTCAACTCCCAGAATTCCCCATCCTTCCTTATTAAACCACAGTTAAATCACCAGCAATTCCATTCATTTTTGGATCAAGATTCTTTGTGTAACTTTAACAACATTATTAAGGGAGGGGGGCTTACTTCTCCAACCATAAATGTATTGGCAAGGATTGACGCTTATATTGTCTTACTTAAAAAAAAAAGTTTTACAGAGTTTTCATAAGAAATCATTACCTTTAGGAGATTTAGAACATTTTGTTTTCCAAATTAATTTGCCAGTGAGTCAATTCTGTTGAACTTAGTGACATGTGCTCCTGGATAAGCTAGGATGCATTGCACTAAAGGAACCCAAGCCAGCCTTGATTAAATGCTTTAAAATTCAATGGATGTTAATGGGAACGATTTAAGGACACACATCACTCCCTTGTTAAAGCCAGGAGGATTTACAAGTGCTTAGGTAAGGCTGGACTGAGCTGTAAAGATTTAATACTTTAATCACCCTCTAATATCAACGTTTACATCTGAACACACTGAAATGTAAATATTCACTAATTAAACTTTTCAGGGGAAATTTAGAATGTCTAACGGTAGAGTAGAATATGCTAACAGAAGATGCATCTTTTAAAAAAAACAGTCATCTGTTTAAAATGTTTTTTTTTTTTTAAAGCTTTCATGGGAAAAAAAAAGATTGAGATTAAAATTTCCTGGTCTTTCCCTCTCCCTCTCCACCTCGAAATGATCTGGGAAGAGATAGATTTTTGTTTTTCAGGACAGAAATATTTTTGGGTGGTTGCTTAAACTTATTGTACAGTTAGTCTTTCACTTACAACCATTCGTATAGTGCAAAGTTGCAACAGCATGGGGAAAAAAACAACAACTTATGACTGTTTTTTACACTTACCCATTGCACCAATGTCATGTGATCAAAATTTGGATATTTGGCAACTGGGATGTATCTATGACAGTTGCAGTTGTTCTGACCTAAGCTTCTCCAAAAAGCACGAAGCAGAGTCCCGGTCCCGACAAAACCCCTTTTATTAAACGAATGTGAATTCCTCTCATTCATATTCAGCAAGGCCTGGCAAGCAGTCTTTCAAAGGAATATTTAGGACTACAGACCTTATCTATCTTGGAAAGCTGCCATGTAAATATTTTCCAAAGGAGGTGCTGTGCAAGGAAAGACTTGGCACAGAGTCTCTGAGACTCACGGACTGATCTTCACACTCCTGAAATGTATTTAAGGACCGAACGAACAAATTGTTTCCTGAAAAAGCCCACTCCCCTTTCGCTCCTCTTTTATTTCCTATGGGAGGCGCCAATCCCTTCCATCTGTGACTTTACTCCCAAGTCGACCCTGATTTCTGAGTTGTTCTTTTTTTTTCTGGCAGCTCTGCGCATGTGCACACTGGGAAAAGGCCAGGGGTGGGTTCTGGACAGCATTACTGCCAGTTTGCTCATAAATGCACATGCACAGTTCAATGAAAATTGTTCTGCGCATGCACAGAACTAAAAAAAAAAAAAAGATGGCGGTGGCAATGACAGCGACCGGAAACCGGTTTGGAGACATGTCCAGCCTGGGTCGCTGCCGGTTCTGTGACTCAGGCTGGTACACCACTACCAGTTCAGCCAAACCGGTCCTAACCAGTAGGAACCCACCTCTGGAACACGGTCTAGCTGTTCCTCTGCCTCACTGCTGTCTAGCTCTGTAGCACCTGATCATTGCCAGATGGCCTCGGCCCAGACTCTGCCTCCGATGCAGGGCCTTCGTCCCAGCCTTCCCCAGCCTCCAGGACTGGCCCATGTTCCTCCCCAACCTCCTCCCTGTCCGACTCTACTGCCAGCTCCACTGGCCACTGGCAGGCCAAAGCAACAGTGTCCCAGAATCATGGGATCCCCTTTTGTGACCTTCTGACAAGTCAATGGAGAAGCCAGATTCATTTAACAAGTGTGTTAATATCCCAAAGGTGCTTTTTCAAGTGGCAACTGGACTTTCTGGTTTTTCTTTGAAGATATTTCACTTCTTTAACTTTAACTTTAACTTTTATTTAATTTATAAACCGCACCTCTCCCAGAAGGGACTCGGGGCGGTGTACAGTCATATTAAAAACACAATATAAAAACACTTCTCATCCAAGAAGCTTCTTCAGCTCTGACTGGATGTTGGGAAATGGAAGGTTTTATACTCCTTGCAGACAGCTGGTGTTTAGAGAGACATTGAGGCCATTTGGGGATTGGTTTGTGTCATCAGGGTCACCTGAGCGGTACAAATGAATGCGATGCCTTCTTGGAACTGTGGAAAGGACTGTGTTGTAGACCGGAGATAGATGATGTCGTATCCCTCCCCCTCTGTTGAGAGACGGCAGTTCAATTTTGACATAATGGCCTCTTTCAACCTTTGCTCCATTTGCATTACCTGGGTGACCCTGATGACAAAGATAAGCCTCCAGGTGGCCTCAATGACTCACTTTAAAAATGCAAATGACTAGGCATCTGCAAGGAGTATAAATCCTTTCATTCCCCACCATCCAGTCAGAGCTGAAGAAGCTTCTTGGATGAGAAGCAAAACACTTTAAAAGAAAAACAAGAAAGTCCAGTTGCCTCTTACAAAAAAAAACCCACCTTTGGGACAACCTGTTGCAGTAGTATCTGATCCACCATTAAGGGCTAAACAAAAAACATGTGCTCAGAAGAACTATCTCTGGTAATTTTCCACTACGTGTAGGCCTCTGGAAGGAGGCTGAACCACGTTAGGAGGAAAAACAAAGGAGACAAAAGGATCTCATCACCACAATGCCAGGATGAGCAGCCAATGTAAACATGACACCAGGAACCAATAGAATGCTTGTACAGGAAGTATGACCAAATATGGTAGTGTTAAACCTATGTGTAATTGTAGTATGAACCCTTTACTCCGCCCTTCCTTGTTTACCAATAAAAGAGACCCCCAGAGGCAACTCTGGGTGCGGCTTCATCCCGAGGAATCCTGTGTGGTGTCTTCACTCTCCATCTCATGAAATCGGCCCCCGGAGAAGGCCTCTGGCCTAACCGGGAAGATTGAGCCCGGTTTTCCACAACAACCATGACCTTGGATGGCTGAGAATCTCCATGGAACACCGTGTTAATAACAACTGCACTGATTCACTTATCAACTGTGGCGAGAAAGGTTGCAAAATAGGGCAAAGCTCACTTCCCTGCCTTGCTTAACAATGGAGATTTTGGACTCAGTTGTGGTCATAAAATGTATAACCCACCCCCAAACCCAGTGGTATCTTTAGAGGGAAATGTTTGAGGAACGACAAAACAATTGTAGCATGATTAATGTGTCACAAAGACACCCTTGCAGTTGTCCTTGTAGTTCAAACAGATGCCTTGCATACCCTCACAATATTCTCTTACGTCAACCAAGTTGACAGCTTTCTCTTGTCTTACAAAATCTGAGCTGAAAACATTCTAGGGTACTCCAGCAATTTCTCCAGAATGCAACTTGCCAATTTTTGGGCCTTTTTTTTTGGGGGGGGGGGGTGTCATGCAGGGCTTCAAATGAGTGACATTTCTCTTTAGCAAGATACAGTTAGGAACAAATGTCTACCCTAATGTTATCTCGAATGGCTTTTATTTTTCTAAAAGGTTTGGATGACTTTTACTCTTGTAGTTTGGTTCCAGTTGGAGCTGCATTCTGAAAGTCGGAAGATATGGTACCCAATACCATTTCAGACAAATGGCTGTCCAATCTCTTCTTAAAAACCTCCAGTGATGAAGCAACCACAATGTCTGAAGGCAAGGTGTTCCAATGGGTAATTGTTCTCACTGTCAGGAAATGTCTCCTTAGTTCTAGGTTGCTTCTCTCCTTGATTAGTTACCACCCATTCATTCTCGTCCTGCCCTCAGGTGCTTTGGAAGTATATTGTTACTAATTGATTAATCATGCCTATGGTCTAATCATGTTCCCGCATTACCTACCTTGGCCTGCTCACATATGGGCTTATGCTAGCAAACTCTGTGGAGTTAGTTCTACCAGATGGTTTGGAAAACAACGTGGCCAAAAAACTACTACTGATTTTAGTAATATTGCATACAGGCACTCCTAGATTTATGTCTGTAATTTAACCTGCCCATCATGGTTGTAAGTCTTAAAGCAGGTCACCCATGTGACTGGCCTGGTTTTACTAGCTTTTTGGGGCAGCCATTGAGTGAATGCCACAGTCATTAAGTGAACCACTTGTTTGCTAATGGGCCAGTTTTGTTGAAAACCGAAAGTAAATGACAGTTTTAAGCAAAACTAGTGTAAAACATGGCCATGTGACTATAGGGTACTGTAAAGGTAAAGTTTCCCCCCACATATGTACTAGTTGTTCCCAATTCTAGAGAGCGGTGCTCATCTCCATTTCAAAGCCGAAGCACCAGAGCTGTCTGAAGATGTCTCTGTGGTCATGTGGCCGGCATGACTAAACACCAAAGGCGCACGGAACGCTTTTACCTTCCCACCAAAGGTGGTCCCTATTTTTCTACTTGCATTTTTACATGCTTTCGAACTGTTAGCTTGGCAGAAGCTGGGACAAGTAACGGGAGCTCACTCCGTTGCATGGCACTAGAGATTCAAACCGCTGAACTGTCAATCTTTCTGATCGACAAGCTCAGCGTCTTAGCCACTGAGCCACCGCATCCCTGCTGTAAACCATCATAAATGCGAGCTGGTTCCTGAGTGCCTGAGTTTGGTTATGTGATCATAGGAGATTGGTGGGGGGGGGAATCAACCATCAGGTCCTAAGTACCCCCAGAGAGGTCTGTTGTAACTTTAAACAGTAGCTCAGTAATCGGTCATAAGTCAAGGAATACCTGCACATGGGAAATAAAAGCTTTATTGAGTTTTTTAGATATATATTGAACATGATCCCTGACTAATTTGAAAACTGGCAATTGGTGGAGGAGCAAGAGACTAACATTAATTAGTAAAAAATAGTTTGGTGGCGCCTGCATTCAAATGTAAGGTGTGGTTTGAGTTGAACTTGGTGTTCAGTCATTTGGAGAGACACACCATATTTTTTGAAATCAGTAAGAAAATGGTTTGAGTTTTCTCCTGAAACATTATTTCAACTTTCCAAGCTAGTCTATAATTCTAAGACTTCTTGGCAGTCTCCATCCAAGATGTAAGCAGCTCTCATTCTGCTTACTTTTTGGAAAATCCGCTAAGATTAAAATCTTAGATCTTTAGAAAACAAAAGCATAACTAACCAACTAATTCTGCCCCTCTGTTTCCCCCCACCCCCCTGAAAAAAGGAGGAGGAGGAGGAGGAGAAGGAGAAGGAGTAGTAGTAGTAGTTTGAAAGTCTGATGTTTCTCTTCCAATTATGTTATGTTGTAGGTTTTATTTTCTTTTTTTGTCCTCAGTTTAAGGATGTGTTTTCAGGCAACAATGGTGGTGATAGGTGCTGATGGTGCCACTGGGCGGCGGCAGTCCCCACAACCTGGAACAGCTGATCTGTGATATTCCGGAAGGCAGATCCAACCGCCAATCAGCTGCTCGTGCTAAATCAGGCTGTGCTGAAGCTGACCAAGCTGTTTGCTGTTTGCTGCGAGGAGGCAAATTGCTGGGAGGCAGAGGCCAAAGTGGTGGCCAATGGGCAGGGCTTCAGCAATATTCACTCCATAAGATGCATAGACATTTCCACCAACTTTTTTTTGGGGGGGGGTTGCGTCTTATAGTCAGAAAAATACGTAACTTGGCATCACTCTGTAGCTTCCCTCCCGTCCTACTCTTCCCAATTAAAGAAGTCCCCTTTTTGATTGAGTCAAAACCTGAACACTTAAGAGGCTGCAGACTGCTGGAGAGTTGATTTGTAAGGAGAGAAGCAGATCATTTACACATCGCTTCGCTTCCTTGTCACCAAGTGGCTTTGCTCATACAACAGGCTGAACCAAGTTAAGGTCCAGCGCTTGCATTCACACATGAAGAACTTTAATTCCAGAATTCCTGGAGGTGTTTCCCCCCCCCCCCCCTGTCACTTCTTTTTCTGAACTTCAGTTACAATCAAACTTTTGTGAAAGATCAGTGCAGTTCAGAAGACAAGAGGCAATGATAAATCTCTCCTCTTGGCTCTGGAGGGCCAGAGATCAAGCCGGCTATAATTATATCTGCATGGCAGGCGAGGGCATGATCAATTACCTTGCGCTTCTAAGCCGAGTGACAAATGAGTGACCAGGAACATCCTGGTAAACCACCCCGAATAAAAGAAATTCTGAGTTCAAGTGTCAGTGATTATTAAAGTAAAGGTTCCCCTTGCACATATGTGCTAGTCGTTCCCGACTCTAGGGGGCTGTGCTCATCTCCGTTTCAAAGCCGAAGAACCAGTGTTGTCCGAAGACGTCTCCATGGTCCTGTGGCCAGCATGACAAAATGCCAAAGGTGCACGGAACACTGTTACCTTCCCACCAAAGGTGGTTCCTATTTTTCTACTCGCATTTTTACATGCTTTCGAACTGCTGGGTTGGCAGAAGCTGGGATAAGTAACGGGAGCTCGCTCCATTATGTGGCTCTAGGGACTCGAACCACTGAACTGCCGACCTTTCTGATCAATAGACTCGCGTTCTTAGCTACTGAGCCACCACGTGCCCTCAATGATTATTACTGGTTTTCAATTTCCAAGGTGGTTTATGATTACTCATCATAACACACACACACACACACACTGAAATACAACCATCCTTTTGACTCTGGATGATTGTTCTATAGTGTTTAATTGGTGCACGCATTAAGAATGCTCAAAGAAGTCCAAGTCAAGTTATTTTATATACGTAGTTATACATATTGCATAACATACAATGCAACTACCTCCCCCTATACCTGAAGAGAAAAGTTTTTGATCAGTGTGTGCTACCTGCTGTAACGTGCTGGTGAAGCAGGGACACTAACCTCACAGTCGATATAAAAGCTACACATGACACAAAGAGCCATGGGAAGATGCATTCTCAGCATCGCAAGACAAGATAGAAAGACCTACACATGGATTAGAGATGAAAAAAAAATACAATGTCATCAAGAGAGTAAAAGAATTGAAATGGAAATGGGATGGTCATGTAGCAAGAAGGACTGATGGTAGGTGGACAAAGGCAGTCATAGAATGTATCCCACTGGATAAAAAGTGTCCATGAAAGAGACCTAAATCAAGATGGATTGATGACATCAGCAAGTATGGCAAAAGAAAGCCCAGGGCCATATTGGTTGGAAACACGTGGAAAAGACCTTCTTCCTGTAGTAGATGGACAATAGCTAAAATGATGATGATGGCATATCTATATATGTATAGATACATTCTATATACTGTGGGGGTAAGACACCCCTAACACCCCTCAAGGTGTGTGTTCTGTTAAGATACAGCCTGTTGTGCCTTAAAATGGCTTCTACCGTACTGCCTTAAATGGCTTCTACCATACAGCGCTGTGGAGTTGCCATGGTAACGGCTTCACAGTACTCCACAAGGGGGCTCCCTCTGGTAAGGGGGAAAATCCAACATTAGAAAGTGACATTAATGGAAGGAGGGTTGGGATAAATAAATACCTGAGCAGTGCTGGGTTATCAGCTAATTGTTAACAAGATACAAATGAACTGCAGGGAAGTAATATGCATTTTTTTTCCTTCCATCCAATTTGTGTCTGATTCTCAGAGATTGCATGAAGTCTTCAAGTCCTTGAAGTTTTCTTAGCAAGGTTTTTCAGAAGTGGTTTGCCATTACCTACTTCCTAGGGCTGAAAGAAACTGACTGGCCCAAGGCAATCCAGCTAACACACATGCCTCAGACAGGACTAAAACTCTTGTTTCCTGTTTTCTATCTTTATGACTTAATTACTACAGGTACTATAGTCCTTGGCTTAATGAGCTCAAAATTTCTGTTGTTAAGCGAGATATTTGTTAAGTGGATTTTGTCCAGGGGTGAAATTCAGCAGGTCTGACAGGTTCTGACAGGTTCTGGAGAACCAATAGCAGAAATTTTGAGTAGTTCAGAGAACTGGCGAATACCACCTCTGGCTGGCCCCAGAGTGGGGTAGGAATGGAGATTTTGCAGTATCCTTCCCCCAGGAGTGGGGAGGAAATGGGGATTTTGCACTATCCTTCCCCCAGGAATGGGGAGGAAATGGGGATTTTGCAGTATCCTTCCCCCAGGAGTGGGAGGGAATGGGAATTTTGCAGTATCCTTCCCCTGGAGTGGGGAGGGAATGGAGATTTTGCAGTATCCTTCCCCTGGAGTGGGGTGGGAATGGGGATTTTGCAGTATCCTTCCCCTGCCATGCCCACCAAGCCACACCCACAGACCCAGTAGTACAAAAAAAATTGAATTTCACCACTGATGTTGCTCCATTTAAAACCTTTCTAGTCATAGCTGTTAAGTGAATTGCTGTAATTGTCAAGCTAGTAACACAGTTGTTTTGTTCAGTGAATCTGGCTTCCCCATTGACTCTGCTTGTCAGAAGGCCTCAAAAGGCAATCATATGACCCCCACGGAGCTGCAACCATCATAGATACATGCCAAGTGCCGGAATTCTGATGATGTGACCCTGGGGGTGCTGCAATGGTCACAAGTGTGAAAAACAGTCATAAGCCTATTTTTTCCAATGTTGTTGTCACTTCAGAAGCTCACCAAATGAATGGTTATAAGCAGTGGTGGGTTTCACATTTTTTTAGAACCTCTTCTGTAGGTGTGGCCTGCTTTGTGGGAGTGGCGTGCTGACCATGTGACCGGGTGGGAGTGGCTTGCCGGCCATGTGACTGAGTAGGAGTGGTTTGGCAGTCATGTGACTGGGTGGGCGTGGCCATCTTGTAAAATGTGGTGAAACTCACTTAACAACGCTCTTGCTTAGCAACCAAAATGTTGGCTCAGAAACTCTGGCATTTGAAGCACGCAAGTCTTAAAGCTGTCAAGTTACAAGACCCTTGCACCCCAACCCTTTAGGAAAAAAACCCCAGGGGTGTTCAAACTTGACAGCTTTAAGACTGGTGGACTTCAACTCCCAGAATTCCTCCTCTCGCTCTTCATCTTGATGATGTCCGGATGGGGGGCGGGAGGGAGCTGGAACCAGTTCTAAACAGCACTGTAGATTTGTGGAACCTCTTCTATAGAAGAGGTTAGAACTGGGAGGAACCCACCCCTGGTTATAAGTCAAGGTCTACTTATATACCGAAACTGGCTCTACAATATACATATGGTAATCCAATTTTGGGATTCTTTGTGCGCCGAGAAGCATACACATGTGCTTTCCTGATGAACACTGGACAAAAAACAAGCTAATTCCAATGTATTGAGATGCTTGAGGCTTTGGGGATTTCTGACAGAAACTGAGCTACACTTGCAAAATTAGTAGGTGAAATGGAACATAATTCACCTTTAGATGTCAGACTTTCCCACATATTGCAATGCTGTTTATTTTGTGAGATAGCAAGGCATTTAAATATGTAATTGTGCTCATCATCATGATTAACTCATAAGAATCCGCTGCTGGTAGCTGGCTTCTGAGAAGATTTGGGAATAGAAACAGAACAGAACAGAACAAAACAGAACACGATAGAATAACAATAGCGTTGGAAGAGACCTTGGAGGTCTTCTAATCCAGGGGTCTCCAACCTTGGCAACTTTAACACTTGACTGCTAAAATTTGCAGATTTGGCTCTCTGGTAGAGCCCCCCTTCCTGACCTGACAACATTCAGAAACAAGCAGGGTTGCTCCAGGTGTATGCATGCAATTAGGTTTCTTTCTCTGTTACTTCATGTCTTCATGTTTTAAATATTTTATTCGTAACCCTACATGAATGTTTTATGGAGCATTTGTGTTAGATTGGGTAATGGATAGACACACACACAGGCTTAACAGTAACAACAGCTCTTTATTAAGTACAACAAGTGAGAACAATCCAGTGAAGGTTGAGTCTGACAGCAGCCCTTTTATAGGGAGCTGTCAGACCCTTCGACCAATAGGATTAAACCCCTGTTCCAGGCCGGAACAGAGGACCATGGTGGAAACCACTGTAGTTGAAACAAGTATCTAACACCCCTCCCCTCTTGGATGGAATAATCCTACTTGTTACGTAGTCACGCAGGTAGGCGGGCTTTTGAGTAGCTCTGCCTGACCTGTGCAGTTCAGTAGGAGGGGTTTCCTTGGACAGGTCAGACGGACCTGTTTGCTCCGTACTCCGCTTGGTGGAAGCTCCTGGAACCTTTCACAGGCTGCGGCTGGAGCTTCTAGAGCCGGTTCGCTCTGAGCTCGCTGTGGGCCTGCAACATAACCAAATAAGTTTTCCGGTACCCTCAGGCTTGAGCTGGCTGTGGAAGGAGTGAGTGTTTGCTCCATTTGGGTAGGGTTTTGGCTAACTCGTGCAGGAGTTACCTCTGGTTGTCTAAGAGTGGAGTTGGAGAGGCGGCCACGGAGTTGGTCAATATGCCTTCTCCCATTCCTACCGTCCTCGAGCTCTAGGAGGTAAGAGCAAGGGCCGGTGATGCCTATCACTGTGGCAGGAATCCACAGAGTTTCCCCAGCGTAGTTGTGGCCGTATACCGAATCCCCTATGCTAAATGTCCAAATCTTGCTTGTGGAGTCTGGGGGCGATGAGGCAGAATAATTGGGGTGTAGCCGGTCTAAGTGGGACCTTAGCCGGTGACCCATGAGAAGCTCGGAGGGGCTTCTCCCAGTAGTGGCACTGGGTGTGATGTGCTGAATTAGGAAATAGTGGTCAACCCGTGTTTGCCAATCTCCCGGGCCCATCCTAGAGAGGGCCTCTTTTGCAGATCTCACCATTCTCTCCGCCTGACCATTGGAGGCCGGATGGAATGGTGCGACCAGGGCATGCCTGATTCCCTGAGCTGTTAGGAAGGTCTCAAATTGCATGGCCATGAATTGGGGCCCGTTTTCAGACAGCAAGACATCGGGCAGGCCGTCCGTGGAGAAAAGTCTCCGTAGCACCTTCATGACCGCTTCTGCCGTAGTGGAGGTCATCAGGACTACCTCTAACCATTTCGAGTAGGTGTCCACAACTACGAGAAATGTCTGGCCATGAACTGGGCCAGCAAAATCAATGTGCACCCTAGACCATGGTGCTTGAGGCCACTCCTTAGCGGGCGCCTCTGGGGGAGCTGGTCTGGACGCCTGGCACGGTGCGCAGGTAGCCACACATTCTTCGATTTCCCTGTCCATGTTAGGCCACCACACGTAACTCCTAGCCAAAGACTTCATCCTGACAATTCCAGGATGCCCTACGTGTAAAGCCTTTAATACTGCAATGCATAGTTTGGGTGGAACAACGACCCGGTCCTCCCACAGTAAACAGCCTTTAACAACAGACAGGTTATTTCTCTTATGATAATACATTTTGAAATCAGACCCAACAGGCCCCTTGGGCCACCCCCTCCACACCCAGTTCAAAACCTGTTTGATCGTGAAGTCTCTGGCAGAGTGGCGGGCAACGTCACTAAGTGAGACGGAACCAGTCTCTAAACAGTCAATGCAAAAAACTGGCATCTCGGGGGTAGGGTATGCGAGTAGTTCGTCGGTGCTCTCGTTGACACTGGTCACTTCCAGTCCCAGGACTTCGAACCAGTCAAGCCCCAGGACGCTCCACAGGTTTCCCCTGACCACCGTCACTGGTAGCTGGCTGCTGAAGTTGTTGAAGTTCACCCGGAAGGTGCCTTGGCCCACGATGGGGACTCAGTTCCCCTGGTAATCGCGAAGGCAGATGTCAGGGGTGTGTAGATGTTATTTCTTCAGGCTAGGGATAGGCTGCTTCAAGGTAGACCATGGCATGATGGTCAGTGATGACCCGGTGTCGAATCTCCATCTCGCATGGAGAGCCCTGGATGAGGACTCTGACCTTCAACTTCTTTGATTGCCTTGTGTGGGCTTTGCCAATTGAGGTGTGATGGATGACTCTGTTGTCATCCTCTGAGTGCCGTGGTGGTGGCCGCCATGCCCCTTGGTCAGGCCTCTGCTGGTGGTTAGGTCGGCTTCATGGCTGCCAGGCCGTCGGGGGGAGCTTGCTTTGGCAAACCTTGGCGATGTGCCCCTTTCGCTCGCAGTGCTGGCAGATAGCATCGCAGAGATGGCAAAACAATCTGGCATGGTCTCCTCCACAGCTAGCATAAGGCGGGAGACACAGTTTGAATATGCGCGCCAGCTGGGTGTGGCTACTGCACATGTGGCAGCTGTCATCTTCTTCGCCTTCTGAGCTCTCGGCCTCTGCAGCCTTGTGATGTGAGCATGCGCTCTTCCGCGCATCCTGTGAAGCGCCCTGGCGCTGCAGGGTTTCTGCAGACTTAGCAGCCTATTCTGATGCCCTGGCTTCATCCAAGGCAATTTGCAGAGTGAGGTCAGACGTGGTAAGTAACCTCCTCTGTAGGTTAATGTCCCGCATGCCACAAATTATGCGGTCCAGAATCAGCTCATCCAGGTCTCGGAATTTGCAGTACGCGGCAGCCTTGCGAAGCGCTGCAACATACTCATTTATTGACTCACCCTCTTTCTGGTGCCTGATGCCAGCGAACGTGCTTGGACGGCTTGAGGGCATAGTGGGTCCTCAGTGTCTGCTGGAGCACGGACCAGGCGACTGATTGCAGCAGTGTCGGCTCAGAGAGGTCTTTCGCCATCTTGAACACTTCCCAGCCACAGTATCCGAGGAACATGTTCTTCTTGCAGCCTTCAGAAAGGCCCATGAGGTCGTTTGCCTCGAGGAATCAGTCAAATCGTAGCAAAAACGAGTCCCAGTGCTCTGTGATTGGGTCATACGGAGTCGGTGGTCGGCGTGCATGACCATTTTGTGTTCTGAGGGCGTTTTGAGTTTGCCGCTCAAAAATGGCTGCTCGAAGCCGCGCTGAGCTCCGGGCTGGATGTACTTGCTAGATTGCTATGCTCTTTTTGGCTCGCCTAGTTGCCTTCCAATCCCACCCTCGTCGCCAGTGTTAGATTGGGTAATGTATAGGCACACACAGGCTTAATGGTAACAACAGCTCTTTATTAAGTACAACAAGTGAGAACAATCCAGCGAAGGTTGAGTCTGACAGCAGCCCTCTTATAGGGAGCTGTCAGACCCCTCGACCAATAGGATTAAACCTATGTTCCCACCGGAACAGAGGACAGTTGTGCAAACCACTGTAGTTAGAGCAAGTATCTAACAATTGTTTGAACCCCGTTCCTGCAGAGGTCTTATTATTCCTTCTCGTTGAAGGGTGGGTTTTTTTTTGCTGCAAACTGTCATAATTCAACCCACGGAAATTGGTGGCAGGCCAGTTGAATGAATGAATCTTTTCAATGAATGCATGAATGAACCTTTTAAAAAATTAAGCGCTTGTAGAACATGTTGTATTGCACCGAGGCTTATCTACTCTAACTTTCTTTATATATTAATGTAGAAATAGGGTTTCCTGCCTAGGCAGGGGGTTGGACTAGAAGACCTCCAAGGTCCCTTCCAACTCTGCTATTGTATTGTAAATAGAGGAGAATAAATTTATGAATGTACATATGCCAGATGGACATAGGCCTTCTTTAGCTTTGCATCTGATCTTACTGGTCTGTGAATTCTGCTCTCCTCTCCTTTCCCTTCCCCTTTTTCCTCTCCTCTCCACTCCACTCCACTCCTCTCTCCATTCCTCTCCTCTCCTTTCCTCTCAATTCCACTCCACTCCTCCCCTCTCTCCGCTCCACTCCTCTCCTCTCTCCATTCTTCTCCTCTCCTTTCCTCTCCACTCCACTCCACTCTACTCCTCTCCTCTCGCCTCTTCTGTCTTCTCCTGTCTTCTCCACTCCTCTCCACTCTCCAGCTGAGGAATTCTGGGAGCTGGTCTACCCATCTTAAAGCTGCTAAGATTGAAAAATGCTGTCCTAGAGAAATTTAGGATATAATCATATATGATGATCACAATCTCAGCAAGAAGGAAACTAATAATGAAGCAAAGCTAATTTGTAAAAAAAAAAAAAAAGTAACGGAAGAACTAGTTGGCATCACCTGGCTAACTTTATCTGGCTTAGATGCTAAGCAGAGTCAGCTCTGGTTATTATTTGGAAACCCTTGGAAAAATTCCGCTGTTGTGGTCCAGGCTGCTAAGCCAAAAAATATCTCAGAAGAGTAAAGATGGAGGAAAAAACCCTCCATTTTTCTAGACGTGGAGGTTGATGTAAGGAGTGAGGAGTCTACTTCTTACCCTTTCTCTCTCTTTTTGTTCTCTCTCCTTCTGCTTCTTTACTCAGACTCCTCATCCACTGGGTCTGGTTGTGTTCCTCCAACATACTAAACCATCAATTGTGGTTTGTCAACCATGGTTTGTAATAGCTAAGCCCAAAGAGGACAAACTTTATGATGACTTTGCTTGCTGTGTGACACATTCAGCCTTAAAATGGCTTCTTTGCTTTGCCTTTGTATTTTGGGGGGCATAACTAACATGGTTTTGTTTGTCTAGGTTTGGTGGTTTAAGGGTCCTATATTTGAACTGGTAAAAACTTTGTGCTGCCTCATGCTTACTATTGATCTGCTGCTGCATTCTTTGTCTTTTATTCTTCGAAATTCTCAGCTCTCTTCCTTTCTCATCAGCCTTCTTGGACTATTAATAGGCAAATAACTTTTAACAGACAAATTTTATACATTGGCCAATGTACTCATTCCAAAGAGTCAAGTGAACTTTGGATGGTTAAATGCCGATAGGGACTTTAAGGGTTTTTTGTTTTGCTTTTTTGCATTTTTATTTTCTGGATTTTATGTTTACTTTGGGTGTTACTGTTCTGTATTCTGATGCAGAATACAGATTAAGGTGCTTTTTTTTGGTTGTCTTCTGAAAAATTAAAAATCCAATTGGTTTTTTTAAAAAGTAAACTTCAGATGAAAACTCCTCCAGGTGTGGTCATTTGATTTATTCCTTCTAATTGCCTCACCTGAGACTGTGTTTTTTTAGCAGCTGGCATGCTGAACACAGCTGTATAGAGCTCCCTTTATAATATAATAGTTGTGTATAGGGCGCCCTATACACACCTATTTCAGATTAACAGGGTTGGAAGGGACCTTGGAGGTCATCTGGTCCAACCCCTCGCTCAAGAAGGAGACCCTACACCAGTGATGGCTAATCTTTCTCTAAAGGTGTGCCAAAACTGTCTGCGTATGCGCAATAGCCTGCACATGTGTGAGTGACCCCCCCCCCACATGCACGCGGGACCCGTGTGGGGGGAAATTTTGCCTCCCTGGGCTCCGGACGCTTTCCTGAAGCCTGGGAAGGGCAAAAATTGCCTCCCCTAGTCCTCTGGAAGGCTGAAAATCAGCTGGCCGGTGCACATATGCATGCCAGAGGGCTGCTGTGCCAGCAAATATGGCTCTGCGTGCCACCTGTGGCAGGCATGCCATAGGTTCACTATCACAGTCCTACATCATTTCTGACAAATGGCAGGCCAATCTCTTCTTGAAAGTCTCAAGTGATGAAGTTCCCTCAATTTCCGAAGGCAACTTCTGTTCCATTGGTTGGTTGTTCTCACTGTCAGAAAGTTCCTGGTTTCTAGGCTGAATCTCTCCTTGGTCAGTTTCCATCCATTATTCCTTGTCTGGCCTTCAGGTGCTTTGGAAAATAGCTTGACCCCTTCCTCTCTGTGGCAGCCCCTCAAATATTGGAAGACTGCTATCAGGTCTTCACTGGTCCTCAATAGACCAGCCATACCCAGTTCCTGCAAACATTCTTCATATGTTTTAGCCTCCAGTCCCCTAATCATCCTGGTTGCTCTTCTCTGCACTTTTAAACAATTTATAATTTAATTTTTAAATAACAAATAATTTTATTTATTTATTTATTTGATTTGTCAGCCATTTACAAGATAATAGGTATGAGAATAAACATGGGTATGAATGAAATGGGCATGACTAAATGGGGACAATAGGACAGGGATGGTAGGCAAGATGGCACACTTATACCCCTTACAGACCTCTTAAGAATGGGGTGAGGTCCACAGTAGACAGTTTAAGGTTAAAGTTTTGGGGATTTGAAGATATATATATATATATATATATATATATATATATATATATATATATATATATATATATATATATATATATATATATATATATATATATATATATATATATATATATATATATATATATATATATATATATATATATATATATATATATATATATATATATATATAATATATAATACAGACTCTATCTTATATAAGTAAGATAGAGTCTATATTATTTAAACCATACTTTTAAGCAACTTCTTTCCATCTATTCAAAGGGACCCTTTTCCAACATTTTTGGGCTTATTTTGAGGAGGGGCGGACTACGCAGACCCCATGACTCGAATTCAACGGCTTCTGCAAAGAAAAAAAAGGGGGGGACAAGCTCCCCACCCCCACCCCCCAAGCTGGGTGATCTCGAGATGCCGGCTTTATTCGGTGCCCGCAGATTACGGGATCGCCTCGCTGCAATCCCCTCCTCTTGCTGCAGCTCGGAAACTCCCACGGCTGGCAAATCTCATCAAGCCAAGGACGCACGAGGCGAGTCCCCATCGCTAAGGAGGACGTTTCGTAAAGACCGAATCCAACCGAACCGGCGTCTATCGCAACGCTGAGAGCAGCATCCTTTCCCATCGCCCCAAGTGCCTTCCCGAATTTGGCCTACAGAGGGCGCCACTGCTCGTGGCTCCGTAGCTCTGCGCTCGGCGAATACAGCTGCTGAAAGCCAAGCGGTCTTCCCCCCCCCCTCCTTCCCCGCCCCCCCAGCTCTCCCCACTCTGTCATTTGCTCTGATTCCCCCCCCCCCCCGCGCAGAATCTCTCTTTTCCCAGATCCAGTCGGTTCCTCTCCGCTCTCCACATTTTCCATCAGAGCTTCACGGGCTCAGTGGCCGTTTTGAGCTCTAACTCTTCCCTCTCTCACATACTGGTGCTGGAGACCCAGCATCCGTAACAAGTGAGGGCTTCGCGCATCCTTCGTTCCTTCCCCTGCTGCTGCCTGCAAGGAACATCTGCCGAGGAAATTGGAGGAGGAGGAGATACCTCGGATGATTCTTCCCTCGTAGGATCTCCGACGCGCTGCTCTTATTTCACTTTGAACACCAGCAGAGATGGATAATTCGCACTCCGTTTAATGCAGAACTGTCTTCGCTTTTTTTCCTCCCCTTCTCCATTCCTGGCTGGATTTTTTTTCTTCTTCTTCTGATGGATGCTTTTCAAACCGAGGGAATTCTTCCCTCTTCCTCCTCTCTCTTTTTCTTGAGTTAGTGTCTTGGCATCTTTTGGCTTGAGGATCGAACACAACTTTTTTTTTCTTTTTTGGGGAGGTTTGTTTGTATTTTGGCCCAAATAATAAGCATAAGAAAAATCCGAAAACCTGGTCAGCGTGGAGAACTAAAACAGCCCGACTCCAAAGGGAGGAGACCGAAGTGGGGACATAAAGTGTGGGATCGTTGCTTTTGGACTGGACCCACATATCCGTAGGTGTGTTTGGAAATAATGGAGAATAATCTTGGATCTGTTTGGCTACCCAAGCTGGCTTTTCTGCTGTTTGTGGTCTCGCTCCTCACCCTGGATCTTGAAGTCACCGGTAAGTCGTCTCTGGGTTTATTTTTATGCGCTCTTTTTTTTTTTTTTTTTTGAATTTCGTGGATTGGCGAGAAGAATGGCTTTGGAGAAAAGGTTGGCAGGTTGGCGTAAGGCGTGCTTTGAGTTGCTGAGAGCTTCCTCCTCGGTCTTGAAAGGGAGAAGAAGCCCAGAAGCCTGCCATCAAAGCACAACTAGAGTGAAAAGCCAAGATGGGCTGGCATTCTTTCTCGGCTTGGTTGTTACTAATCTTCTGGAGCTTCGGTGACCGGTAGCTTTAAGAGTAGAAAAGGGTCGAGGATTTTGGTCTTTGTTCTTGGAAAAGATCGCCTGTCGATCTGTACTTTGCATGCACGGTGCTTCCCAACTCCCCTTTGAGTGGCACGGGGGCACACCTCTCTCTCTCTCTCTCTGCAGTTGGTAGACACATTTTCTAATTAAAAAGGAGCAAAGCTCATTGTACGGAGTTGGGCTGGAGAAGGCGTCGAGAGAAGGTGGAATTGATCAGGTCTTGAGTCTGGCGTCTCCTGGAAAAATCAGCTAGAGCCGGGCATGAAACAGTAGATTTTTGGGGGAGTGAAGTTGCGCCATTTGATAAGAGAAGGGATAGGTCGGCTTCCGTGATCGACAGCAAGCCATTCATTAACGGGCCGTCTCAGGACAAGTCTACCACATCTCACCCAACCTGAGCATGCACTGTAATGCCCTCTGTGACACGGGCGAAACAATGCATGCTGTTTTTCTCTGCCTCCTACCAATGCCCAGGCAGACGCAGTTGGCCCAGAAATGCAGCATTGGAACCCATGTGCCACAGCAGGGACAATAACAAAGTTTACTCGAGGGTCGCCGTTGTTGAACTGCGCATGAATGCAAACCTTTGACGGGTTTTTGCAAGGGGGAGGTTGCTCGGAGGCTAACAGGTGACTGGCGAAAAGATTTCTCCTTATGAAACACGGGAAGGCAGGCTTCGCCTTGGTCCCTGCGGTAGACTGGCAGCGTGAATTGCAAGCCTTGTGCTGGGCTTGTGAATAGAGTTATCCCTGGAAATCCCAGGCTGACCAGGCAGCTCCCACCTGGGGGCGGGGGGGCGGGGGGGGGATAATGGCCCTGCCAAGGAAGGAGGGGGAAATGTCTGCTGGCTCTGCGTTCGTTGATGCCCGTGAAAAGCCACGAGTCGAAATGAAATCGGGACGAGCATCAGATTCAACTTGTAGCGATGCTGAAGAGCGCAGGGAGGTTTGGTGGCTTCTATCCGTGCTCTCCCTTTTTAAGGGTGCGGGGGCGAAGGTTGTTTCTCTGTTAGCTGCCTGCCATTCATATGAGCGGCAGCTTGCACACTCTCTGCCGTGGTTGCAAAGTCTTTGTCAGCTTTTATGTCAGCGGCAGACTTGGAATAAGCCCCCTCCTCCCCCTGGCCTAGGGGGAATTCTCGCATGGTACAATTGGACAAAGTTTTCTTTTTCGTCTGCATTTCACCTGGAAGCAAAAATCTCCCCGTCTCTCTCTCTCTCTCTCTCTCTCTCTCTCTTTTCTTTTCGCAAAAAGGATTGTTCTTTTATGTCCCTTTTGGGGGGAGGATAGGGAGGGAGGGTGAGTTAGATTGCCTTTAACTTGAAGCCATTTATCTGTTGGATCTCTCTCTCCCCCCCTCCCCAATTTCAACAGCTATTTCCTCTCTTCAGCATCTTAGCGGGGGTTTCAAGCAGGAAAAAAAAAAGCCAGACTTCTCTCCATGAAAAGAGCCAGTAGGAGGTGCACTTATTAAGGCCAAGTAGCCAGTCTGAGCTTGGCGAAATTCCCATTCAGCAGGGCATTTAAAGACTTTGTGGATGGGTAACAAAAGGCTTTCAGAGCTCCTGTACAATGCCGCTTTGTCCTCCCCCCCTTTTTTTTCTTCTTCTTCTTCACTTTCCTGCTAATGCACAACCCTCTTTGGAAATGTATTCCTTTCCCCCTCTTTAAACCTTCTTCCTGGAAACGGTCACTGCTCAGAGTTGATTTAGAAGGAAAAATAAATATACATGTTGTCGTTTTTTTGTCGTTTTCATATTTTTTTTCTATTGTTCCCATGTGCCAAAATGTTGTGCGGGAGGAAATCTAGCAAGCCGATGGTGAATGAGCTTCCGTTACTTGAGGGGGATGAAATGAGACTTAAATTTCTATTGCTTTTCCTTCCTATGGATGTGTGATGCAGGAGAGTGTGAGTGTGAAAGTACTCTGCTTCCCACTGTGAATAGGTTTGGGTGTGCTACTCTGCAGCTTGGAAATGATAATAATAATAATAATAAAATCAGATCCAAGCTTCTATGGAGGGCACTTAATCCCATCATGTAATCATTGGTCTGAGCGTAATAGAATTCAAGTTTCAGGAATTATAGAGGGAAGTGAATGTGAAGGACTCTTTTGTCTTGAAGTGGAAGAGAAAAGGACCTGCCTTCAGTCTTTCCACCTTCACTCCCTTCTTCGCTCTTGCTTGTGGTATGGAATCAAGGAATAGGATGGATCGGCTTGTCAGCATCTCCTAGCATCTGAATAGGAGAATAATTATATTCCTGGCAAGTGGTGCAGTATAAATCAAAGGGGACCTGTCATAGCATCCATCCATTTTGAGGCGGTGGAGTTGCCCCCTGATCTCAGGGACTGCCACATGTGCATTTAGTTAAATTGGCTGGGAAGGCGCATGGTGCATAGAGGCAAAGCTATGATCATTGGGCCACATGGCGCAATGGCTTCTACGCCCTAAAGTATGGTTCCTTTGATCTGGGTTTGGGCTCTAGTTGAGATGAATGGATGGATCCCATGGGATATGCTCATTCTCTTCTTAGTCACAATTGTTGGTTGGTAAGTTTCATTGTGAGAGGGAGAATGGAAGACCCCAGAACAAGTGTTTGTGATAGGGCGAGCCAGATACTTCAGAATAACTTCACAGGCGTGTATGAAACTGTTTCTGGAGAAGCTCCAGATCCTTCTGGAGTGGTAAACATTATGTACACTGAAATATTTCATAGAAATTCACATGTAATTAATATATACTGCCTGTGGGGGTTGGGGAGTTTGAGTATTAAATCAATAACTCCTTTGACCCGAACCTAGTAAATTATACCTTGTTTTAGATGAATCATCATGGATGAATTGCAGAACAATTGTTAAAATTCTCTCCTCTTCTATTTGTTTGGCAGAGATAATGCCTTTCAATGCTCAGGTCTCACTCTGTACTCAAAGAACTGAAATATTCATCAATATAGAATCATCAATAATTTTATCCTCATGTAAGATCACCTTCTTCCCAACCAAATGATGCTGCTATTATCAATCCCAGAAGTTCAAATAAGGTCTCTCAACAGATTTGGAGGATTTCAAAGTTTTTATGGTGCATTTCTGTCTTCAGTTGTAGGGAAACCAATGGGGAGTTTCAACTGAGTATGTCTTTTATAAAACTGCAACTGAAGATAAGGCTGCAACCACCGATGTCTAATTCACACATATATTTATCATCACTCAATATCTCATCACTTGGCAGCTTATCACTCAGTGTCTTTCAATGGAATGTGTGAATTACTTCCACCAAGAAATATTGAGTTTTGGGGTGAAATCAGGTGTGAATGATGTGCTTCTGTCTCTGGGCCTGTGGTGGTTGTTTCACAAATTATTGCTCTAATGTTGTAGGCATCACGGATTGAATGTGCTTGTGATAACTCAGCATGAGGTAGGAGAAGGGGAGTGTGAAGGAGAATCTGTATACGCAGTGTCTCTATGCTTGTCTTTTTCTATTTAGTCCAATAGATTGATCTGTTTTTCCAAAAATATCAACCAATGTGAATTTGATGACTGACGCTGTCTTGCAGCAATGTTTTAGAGGTGGCATCTTATCAGCCTTGTACTTGCTTCCATTGTCAATAGGCATTGTATTAAAGTTTGTAAATAAATGCACTTCATCACGCTTACTTTTGTCAATGAAACACTTTAATGGCTCTGTGATTCCCTCTAGTATTTTCATTCACGGTTGGTTCTACAGTGCTAGGCTAACAGACTCTACGCTTTCTGTTCAACGTTTGATCTGTATTACATGATATTCATTTATTTATTATACATCGCATAATAGAAGTTGGCTGCTCCATTTCATAGTTCAAGAGACCACTTATCCACAAATCACGTCAGTTCTACTTTTTTGAAAATCCTTGGTCTCAGGCAGATCTTTTTGAAGATTAGAATAGTGTATTTTAAATAGAAATATGTAATAGCCAGCTATATTACCAAATGTCCTTTTCTTCTCACTGTCTTTTGTCACACATGTTCTAAAAGAAAAACTTGTTGCTTGTACATTTGTATTTTTGAAGGATTATTAGGGGTTTTTCCCTCTCCTAAAGAACTGCTAATAACAGCTCAGAGATTTGCAGACCCCCATCAAAGTATGACACTTCAGGTTTCATGGGACTTGAGACTGAACCCATAGGAGCCTCGAGAAATAAGATACCTACAGGGACTCCTTGGTGCTTCTTTATTAACTGATTTAATGAGTTTATTGTATCATATCTATTATATTATATTGTATTATGCTATGCTATGCTATGCTAATAAGAGACACAGTGGCACGGTGGCTAAGACGTTTGTCAATCAGAAAGGCTGGCAGTTCGGCAGTTCGAATCCCTAGCACCATGTAATGGAGTGAGCTCCTGTTACTTTTGCCAACCTAGAGTTGTTTTGAGCACTCCGAAGGCGTCAGGGAAGCCTCCGGACGGTCCCTGAAGCCTTCGGAGCGCTCGGAGGGTTGTTTTGAGCACTCCGAAGGCATCAGGGAAGCCTCCGGATGGTCCATGAAGCCTTCGGAGTGATCAGAACCACTCTCACTTCCGGTTTGCTCGGAGGGTTGTTTTGACTGCTCCGAAGGCTTCAGGGAAGCCTCCTGAAGGTCCCTGAAGCCTCCGGAGGGCGTCCGGGGGGGCGGGGGAGGTTGTTTTCACCCTTCCCAGGCTCCTATAAAGCCTCTGGAGCCTGGGGAGGGCAAAAAAAGCATATAAAAATGGGGGGAGTGCCTGTAGTGCACGCATGCGCACTTGGGGGTCGCACATTGCACTATGGGTGCGGCACGCCTGCACACGACTCCCCTGCGCTCCCCCCACTTATGGCACGCGAGCCAAAAAAGATTCGCCATCACTGGTCTAGAGTACCATCTTAGGTAGTTTCTGGTTCAGTGTAGGATGGCTAACCATTGTCAGAGGATGTTGCATGAACCAGGCCATCCCATTATGCCATGACGTGATGTAGTTTTTGAGTATATCGTATTATGTAACGCTAGCAACTGTGTTTTGTTAACCTGGATTTAGAGTTGAAGTGTTGTGAGAATTCAATTTCCACCTAGCCTTAGCTAAAGGACGGTCCTGTGTGATCGGAAACCTGCAAAGATTTGACTTCCAAGTTTTCTTTAGTTGGAATCATAATCGCAACCTAAGTTTAAACACGCACGTCTAAATTCATACAAATGATCCGGATTAATGGTCTTCCTTTGTCTCCAGAGGTGTTCATGGTCAGGCATTCTTTGGGTCTTTGAGAGCACACATAATTCAGTGTCACAACTGGTAGCAATGACAATAGCACTAACAAAAGAAAGTCAAATTTGTCCTTCAGCCACGCATGGCTATTAAATCCATTTCCTTTATTCAGGTTGGCAAGAACCTGGGATTAATTCTACAGTTTTCAGGTAACAAGCATTCTCAAAGGTTGATCTCTTTCATCCAAGCATCCTTGTGAATCATCACTTGATCTTTACAGGGCTATACCTAGGGGATTTGAATATGGAAACTTTCATAAGGCTTTTAAAAGACATGGAGAGGACTGGGATATAGAGTAGAGACACATGAGCTCCCAAGGCGAGTTCCTACCGGTTCAGACCGGTTCGGCCAAGTAGGTAGTAACTCGGCCTGCCACGCCCCTGACCCGGTTCTATTGTCGGCAGCGCCATCTTTATTT
Source organism: Natrix helvetica (assembly GCF_964273705.1). Taxonomy (NCBI): domain Eukaryota; kingdom Metazoa; phylum Chordata; class Lepidosauria; order Squamata; family Natricidae; genus Natrix; species Natrix helvetica. The sequence continues at coordinate 12,274,904 of NC_138552.1, forward strand.
TTGGTTCTGCACATGTGCAGAACAATCTTCATTGCAAAAATTTACATTTCTTCCCCGTTCTAATGTTCTGCACATGTGCAGACCTTTTTAGCTGCGAATGCGCATGCACGCGGGGCATTTGCAGCATTTTTTTGCGTGCCAAACCGGCAGTAATGCCTGTAGCAACTTGCCATTTCCAATTTGGAACTCCAGATCAGTAAAGGCTGACCTTTTCGGCACCAAGTGGTGAAACGGGAGCATGCGCACCAGAGTGCCGGAAACCAGGAGAGTACAGCTGGCCATGTGCACGGCCACCAGCTGCTCTTCTGGGGTCTGGCGTGTGCATGCATGCCGGACAGCTGGTCTTTGAGACCAGCTGGCCGCCGCACATGCACATGCTGGAACCCGGAAGAGCAGTTGATGATGGCTCTTTTGCCCACAAGAGAGGGCCCTGCGTGCCACCTCTGGCATGCAGGCCATAGGTTCACCATCAGAGTCATAGATGTTTGCATTGGGGGTGAAAATCCATGGCCACAAATAGAAGATCTTCCATCTGTCTGGTGCCAGAGGTGGTATTCAGCCAGTTTGGGCGAACTGGTAGCTCCGCTATCAGCTGGCCCCGCCCACCCGCTCTTGCTCTATCCCAGCGATGGCGAACCATTTTTGGCTCACGTATCATAAGTGGGGGGAGCACAGGGGGGTTGTTTGCAGATGTGCCGCACTCATAATGCAATGCGTGATCCCCCCAGTGTGCATGCGTGCACTACAGGCACGACCCCCCATTTTTGCATGCTTTTTTCACCCTCCCAAGGCTCCAGAGGCTTTATCGGAGCATGGGAAAGGCGAAAACAGCCTCCCCCACCCCCCTGGAAGTCCTCTGGAGGTTTCAGGGACCTTCAAGAGGCTTTCCTGAAGCCTCCAGAGCAGTCAAAATGACCCTCTTAGCAAACAGGAAGTCAGTTCCTGAATTTCCAGTTTGCCCATAGGGCTGGTTTTTTTGCGCTCCAGAGGCTTCAGGAAAGCTCATGAAGCCTCCAGAAGGCCTCCAGAGTGGCGGGGGAGGCTCTTTTTGCTCTCCCCAGGCTCCTATAAAGCCTCTGGAGCCTGTGGAGGGTGAAAAATAGCTTTAAAAAGGGTGGACTCAGCTGGCCAGCGCGCGCATGCGTGCTGGCCAGCTGACAGGGCAGCGCCTCGCATGCCCTGACAAAAGGCTCCGTGTGCCACCTGTGGCACGCGTGCCATAGGTTTGCCATCACTGCTCTATCCTGTCCTTTATTTCCTGCTTTCTATCTAGCTCATCTCAATCACACATCACAACTGATCCCTCCCCCCGGTGTTTTACTTACTGTTGCTGACTTGGAAGGTAAGCAGCTGAGCTTTTAAATGTTCTCTTTTCAGTGCTGCACACCTGCGCAAAGCACACATGTGCGTGAAGCTCAGGCTCACTGAATTGGTTATTAAACCAGCAACATCCCACCATTGTCCAGTGCTCATGTGCACCGGCCAGTTGCTCTCTTCCAGGTTCTTTGAGACCAGCTGATCCCCGCACATGTGCTTGCCAGAAACCATAACAGCAGCTAGAGATGATGTATGTGCCCACAGAGAAGGCTCTGCGTGCCACCTCTGGCACGCTTGCCATAGATTCACCCTCACAGTCCTAGATGTTTACATTGGGGGGGGGGGGAATAGAAGATCCTCCATCCAGTAGAAATAGCATTTTACTTGTTAGGTTCTGGGCGATGAATGGAGCCGAGGCCTGAGTGACTTCTAACGGCTCTTTACTTACCGCCTGTGAGGCAACTGTTGCTCCCGGGCTGACACAGCTCCTTTTATACAGAAGCTGATCAGCCCAAAACCAATCAGGAGAGAGTGCACCCCCTCTCCAACAGAGGAGCAGCCTGAGAACTTCAACAGACAACTACCGTATTGATCGGAGTATAAGACGCACCCTTTTCCCTCCAAAAAAGAGGGTGAAAATCTGGGTGCGTCTTATACACTGAATACAGCATTTTTTGCCTCCCGAACCCCCCCCCTTTGCAAAAATGCCCATGCATAGCCTTTAGGAGGCTTTCAAAGGCTGCTGGGGGCTGGGGAGGGCAGAAATGAGCAAAAAAAGGCATTTTTTGCTCAATTTTGCACCCCCTCCGGGCAGGAGCACTCTACAAACCTCCTAAAGGCTATTCATGCCCTTTAAAAAAAAATAAAAGGCCCGTTTTTGTGAAAAATGGGCCGTTTTTGGGAGGTTTGCAGAGTGCAAAAAAATTTTTTTTTTTAAATTGCCTCTTCAAAGCCTTGGTGCATCTTATACTCTGGTGCGTCTTATACTCCAAAAAATACAGTATATACCGTATATAACATTTCTGATGGGGATTGTGAAGCATGCATTGAAAGAGCCCTCATCCAGCGTTCCATAGATTCATGTCATCCGTTGATCAGGTAAGAGACGCATAGCCTTTCTGCTACTTTGGCAGAAGAGTTTCTAGTTTCCAGGATTAATTTGGGAATATGAATGTTTAGCTATGCCCAGCTAAAATGGAAAGGTAGCAGGTGATGGGAAAGGCTTCTGGCCCGAAGGGTGGAAAACTGTTGCCAGGGTAGACATGATGGCATAAGCCAGACTCATAGAGACATATGGCCTCCGAGAGACATTGGCTGGATTGACATAGCCCATTTAATCTAATTAGTGAAGGTTCTAGTTTGCCCAACGTGGCACCTCTAAGACAAGCAGGTGGGATTTGGCAATCAAAAACCTCAGATATGTGTACAATGCAACAGAGATCGAAACTTTGTTGTATGTTTAGTTTACAATACAATACAATAGTAGAGTTGGAAGGGACCTTGGAGGTCTTCTAGTCCAACCCCCTGCCTAGGCAGGAAACTCTACACCGTTTCAGACAAATGGCTATCCAACATCTTCTAAAAGACTTCCAGTGTTGGGGCATTCACAACTTCTGGAGGCAAGCTGTTCCACTGATTAATTGTTCTAACTGTCAGGAAGTTTCTCCTCAGTTCTAAGTTGCTTCTCTCCTTGATTAGTTTCCACCCATTGCTTCTTGTTCTACCCTCAGGTGCCCTGGAGAATAGTTTGACTCCCTCTTCTTTGTGGCAACCCCTGAGATATTGGAACACTGCTATCATGTCTCCCCTAGTCCTTCTTTCTCTTAAGCTGGACATATCCGGTTCCTGCATCCGTTCTTCATATGTTTTAGTCTCCAGTCCCCTAAGCGTCTTTGTTGCTCTTCTCTGCATTCTTTCTATAGTCTCCACATCTTTTCTACATCGTGGCGACCAGAACTGAATGCAGTATTCCAAGTGTGGCCTTACCAAGGCATTATAAAGTGGTACTAACACTTCACGTGATCTTGATTCTATCCCTCTGTTGATGCAGCCTAGAACTGTGTTGGGTTTTTTGGCAGCTGCTGCACACGGCTGGCTCATATTTAAATGGTTGTCCACTAGGACTCCAAGATCCCTTTCACAGTTACTACTATTCAGCAAGGTATCATCTATACTGTACCTGTGCATTCTGTTTTTGTTGCCTAAATGTAGAACTTTACTCTTTTCACCATTGAATTTCATTTTATTAGATAGTGCCCAATGTTCAAGTTTGTCAAGATCCTTCTGTATCTTAAGCCTATCTTTAGTTTACTTTATTGTTATTGCACATGGTACAACGAAATTAAATGCCAACTTCAGTGTACATTGCAATGATAAAAAGACAAACATACATCCTTTACATTCTTTATGACTGACACTGACAACCCGATATTGCACTATACTGTAGAATTCAATATAGTTATTGCCCTGGGATAGAAGCTGTTTTTCAGCCTGTTTGTCCTGGTTTTTATTGTCCTGTACCAGCTGCCGGATGGTAATAGTTAAAAAAAAAGAGTGCCCAGGATGAGATGGATCTTTAAGACTGTTTTGAACTTTCTTAAGGCAGCGGGAGCTATAAAGCTCTCCCAAAGAGGGCAGAGGGCAACCAATGATCCTCTGGGCAATGACGTTGACCCTCCGGAGTGTTGTCCTATCTGCCACTGTGCAATTGGCAAATCATACACAGTGGTATGTTCTCCCACTGCAGCTGCTAATCCTTTAACTGATATGTTATTTGAGAGGCCACCTCTGCTCTATCACATCTACCTGTCCCATCAGGTTAGGACAGAAAGAGCACGTCACGAGTACCATCCATGAAAGAAAGTCATCTGACCAGAAGGAGAACTTTCACTGGCACCCCCATTCTGGAACATCATCCCCCTGAGATCAGAATGGTTCTGACTTAATTGGCCTTCTGGAAGGGGTCTGAAGCAGTGGTGGATAGCAGGTAGTACACCCCGGTATGGGAGTACCAGAGCCTGCCTGGAGTACCAGATACCATTCTGGTATGGCCCACCCATCCGCCCGAGCTCCTTACCGGTCTTTTAAGTCTTCGGCGCTTCCGCATGACACGTACAGCACTGGAGCAATGCTCCGCTGAGCAGCTGGAGTGTCACAGAGGCCAGTGGCGTAGCGTGGGTTGTCAGCACCCGGGGCAAGGCAAGTAATTTGCGCCCCCTAAGATGTTGCGCCCAGTGCGGCCGGCCCTCCCTGCACCCCCCACGCTACGCCACTGCCAGGCAGCGCTATTGGCTGGCTGGGGATGACGGGTTTGGAAGTCCCCTGGAGACTCCAACCCGGTCTCAGACCAGCTGCCACGCACCCTCTTTCCGCACCCCCGATGCGACCCTGCTCGCGGCGGTAGCCTTGACCCTGTGCACATACGGGTCGGCCATGCATTCAGACGAGACCCCGGATGCGTGTCTGGGGAGTGTTGCGTGCAGATACATCCCAGATATGCCCTTGGAGTCTCGTCTGAACGCCGTGCGGGCGCAGGGTCAATAACGGTCGGCTAAGTGGACTCCAAGAGGGCTGCAGGCCGGGTGATGAGCTTTCAGCCACTGACGTCCTTGGTTGCTTTGCACCTGCAAAGGGAGCGGAGGTGTGTGAAATTTTAAAACTGCCGGTGCCTTTTGTATTTGGCTGAAATGAGAGGCTTCCCTCCAATGGGGAATGTTATGCAGTTATTAAAGTTTCTGCTGATAAAGAAGGTAACAAGCAGAATATTTCCTTTAACTATAAAAATATTTCCTGCTTTCTCGTGGTCATAAAAACGTATTTCACTCACACCAAAGGCTAAAAAAGGTATATAAAACTTGCTGATGTGCCAGTCTGTTGTCAGCTAGAAACAAGCTTTGAACAATTTTAGACCCGAATAAAATAGGGAACTTCTTTCCAAGCAACTGTTTTTTTGTGTTTTCTTTCCTTGGAACCCAGGAAATTCTCCCAACAGAATGTGAGAGGTCCATGCAGCTTTTAGCACCCCCCCCCCATGCCTTCCCTCTTGGTCTCCCAGCCTTCTTTTGACCGTCAGGAGCAAGAAGCATTTTTATATTTCCTAGGGGGCTATATTTCCTCCCCACCCCCCATAAATGGAAATCCACCTTCATGGCCACATTTGGAGGTGGGGGAAGAGAAGGAGGAATGGCAAAGCTTAGCCAGAGGTAAATGAGGGATCTGTAACTTCTCTTCCAATATTTGTGTTTGTTAAATGCAGTAAGTCAAGAACAGAACTGTACCTGCACAGATCAATTAATATTGGGGCTATAATTTCAGGTGCAGCAACCCTACTTTTAGAATTTCTTCACTTCCTAAAGTGAGTAAGAGGCTTCTTGGCATGGAGTTGGATCCAGGCGAGGGGGGAGGTCCCTGCTTTTGAGGAAAGAAGGAATAGACCGACTGCCTTGTGGGGCCGGGAGGCTGGTGAGCCCCCTCCCTCCAATTGCACCGGGCAAGGGCTGCCCAGGTGCCCATCGCCCCTGTTCGGAGAAGAGCGTCAGTGGCCAGGAACGAAGCAAGACCTCCTGGCTGGCAGGCGGGGCCGGGCAGGGGCGACCCAGCAGGCTTTCTTGGCCTGCCCCTTCCAGCTGGCCTGTGCGGAAGCGGGAGGCGGCGGAGGGAAGAGCATGGCGGAGCAAGAGCCCGGGCTGGGGTGTGTAGTCCGCGCTCACCTGCCGGGCGCCGGTGCTGCATCCAGGCAGGAGCTGCTCCCCCAGCCCACCCCGACACACACACACTGGCTGCTTCCCCCCCCCCCCCGCGCCCCCAAGCCGCAGAAACGGCCTTCTCACCAGCTCTCCTTCCAGCTGGGAAGATGCCTGAGCGTCAAGGAGTTCGAGAAGCTGAACCGGATCGGAGAAGGGACCTATGGCATCGTCAGAGCTGCGAGTGCGAGCGCGCGCCCTCCCAGATGTTGCGCCCGGTGCGGCCGGCCCCCCCTGCACCCCCCACGCTACACCACTGACAGAGGCTTGTGGAGGCACTGAGACTCATGCGCACACTGCCGCATCCATGTGGATGCTGCCAGGCCCTTCCCAACTGTACTGGTTGGAATGGGATCCAGAACCCACCATAGGTCTGAAGACATGGCTTTGTTTTCTAGCCTGGAGATCTAGTAATGGGGATGTGATGCCTGCAAAATGGCTGTTCTGTTAGTGAACTATATTGAATTTTTCCACATACTATGATTTTTTTTTAAAAAATAGTTTAAATAATTGTTATTGTTTTGATGGTTAAACTTGGTTAATTTTTTGGGGGGTATTGCACTTTTAATTCTGCATGTGAGGTGAGTGGCTAAATAAATTGAATGCAGGCATTCCTCAATTTACGACGGATCTGAAAAAAAAGGGGACTTGCAACCTGGATACAAAGTTCAGAGAGTCGGGTTCCCCCACCCCATAGTCATGTGACTCAGGGGTGGGCTTCACAAATTGCAGCAACAGGTTTATTGCCCTGTTGCTGGGTGGGCATGGTCATGGTGGGCATGGCCTACTCAGCCTCCTGCAGCATGGCGGCGGGGAGGCACTTTTCACCCTCCCCAGGCTCTGGATGCTTTCCTTGAGCCTCCGGGAGCATGAAAACTGCTTCCCCTGGGCTCCGGAGGCTGGAAACAGGCCAGTTCCCAGACTTCTGGAACCTCTGGTAGGCCCGTTTTCTTCCCCTCCCAGAGCCTCCATGCTGGCATGATGAACGGGCCACTTGGAGACTCCTGGGTGGGGTGTGGGGCAGAGTGGGAGGAGCCAGCCAGGGGTGGCGTTTGTGTGTTCGCCCAACTGGGCAGAATCCTACCTAACGAACCCCTGCGAACCCCCAGCAGCCTCCCCCCCCCCTGATGTGACTGCATTTCAGATGCTTAGCAACACAGCCACATCTATGGCCGTTTGCAACTTCCCACAGTCATGTGACTGTCTTTTACAATGGCTTTGCCAAAAACCATCACTTAATAGTACTTCCATTTTTTTTCAGCAAAATAGTGCCATAATGAACAGGATCACTAATGTCCGATGACGGTTATGGCACAAGAAGAAGAAATGAACAATGCGTTCATTTAATAACCATGCCATTCATTTAACAACTGCCACCCAAAATATATATATATATTTTGGGTGGCAGTTGTTAAATGAATGATATATATATATATATATCATAAAATGTTATGACTGTTACAATTTAGGACCGTAATGGGCAGGCTCCATCATGGCTGTAACTCTACGACTACTCCTGTCAATAAATAAATATGAAGCATGCTGGTGTATTATGCCTAAATTGCTCCTAAGAGCCACTTTCCCGTAAGTGTGAGACAGCAAGAGGAAATGATGTCAGGCCTGCCTTTTCACTGAGCAGCAGGTCTTAAACAGGTCTTCATCCAGGCAACTTTGCATGTCCATCCTGCGTGGGGCTTCCATCTTTGGTACCCGAATTTGATCTTGCCTCTCCAGATGTGAGATTCAGATGGGATAGCAAAGGCTTCTTCTTTTGCATGGCCCACCTTGCCATTCATTCCAGTCACAAAGTTGCTTTTAGCCTTTTCCATTGTGTTCTTCTGCTGGGATGAGCCAGATCATTTTTTTTTTTTAAAAAAAAAGAGGGTAATTGGAATATCGCAAGCCGATGCAGCCTCAATAACTTGCACTTTACTTGATGATCGTTCAGAGTAATTTCACCCAACACCATATGTTTATCAGAGTGCACTTTAGAAATCTTGCAGATCTCTTGACAATTAGGACTTGTCAGACTGGCTGACAGCTGAACATCCCGGGAACCTCTTCACAGAAGACGCTGTCAAAGACGAACTGGGAGGACGGCTGATTGAATATAGTTCTGTATCAATTTCTTTATCTTTCCGTGCCTCTGACATGGAAGGGTTTGAGGCAGGGCTGAGTTCCGGCAGAGACTACTGCCAGTTCGCTCAGGGATGCGCCGTGTGCGTGCTTGATGCATGCTGAATGCACATGTGCAGTACAACTAAAATTGTTCTGCGCATGCGCAGAAGCGAAAAACAAGATGGCGGTGCCTATGGCCTCGTCGGGAGAACCCTTGTTGCTGTCTGTTCCAGGGACCCAGGCCGCCAAGCTAGTACCGGTTCGGCCGAACCGGTCAAAAAACCCCACCGGTTTGAGGCCTGGGTAATTATCTTTTGGCTACCTAGAGAATTGTTTGTCAACCTTATAGACTTTAAGATGTGAGGACTTCAACTCCCAGGATTCTGCTGCCAGTATGGAATTCTGGGAGTTGGAGTCCACCCATTCTGGGAGTTGAAGTCTTGCATATCAAAATGTCTGCAAGGCTGAGAAACACTGACCTGGAGTTAAATTAGGGTTCCAGACATCATTGAACCACAGTCGCCTAGCTGACCAATAGTGAGAGAAGACAAATCTTCTTTCACTACATCTGATAAATCTTTCTCCCCCACCCCACTTTTCTTCCTGAAAGTAGGCTTGGAGCAAAGAGCTTGAGGCAAAGTTTGGGAAGAATGGAATAGGGCAGTGATGACAAACCTTTTCAGCACTGAGTACCAAAGTGGGAACGCTTTTCACGCACTTGTCAGCTGCACAACCCAGAAGAGCAGCTGCAAAAGGGGCATGCGTGTGCATATGCGTGCATGCATGTGTTGGAAACCAGAAGTTCATTTAACCAGTATGCGCATGTGCACCAGACACCTAGTCTTCTGGTTACTGGTGCGCATGCATGCATGGTGACCAGCTGCCCGGTGTGCATGCCCACACCAGAAAACTTTCAAGTTTCCTGCATTGCCGCGCACACGAAGGTTAGCTGATCATCACACATGCATGCACGCCAGAAACCCAAAAGAGGAACAGGCGATGGCGCACATGCCAGGCAAAATGGCTCTGTGTGCCACTTTGGGCCTGCGTGCCATAGGTTCACCCTCATGGGAATAGGGGGTTATGCAGTAGTTAAGCAACCTAGTGCCCTTCAGATGTTTTGGATCTATTTCCCACAATTCATTGCTTTTGTCTAGTATCCTTTGCCTCTGTACAATGGGAAATGAAGTCTGAAAATGTGAAGGGCACCAAGAGCTACTGCTTCTTACATCCAAGTTCAGAGAGCACTGGTGCTCTCTTCATTTCAATCCTGAGCTGGAAATATTCTCCTTGATAGGTACATACTTAAAAAAACATGCAGTATCTTAAACATGCAGTATCTACACTGTAGGCTAGCAAGACCAAAATCAGAGAAAAGAATTGTGTCTTATTTGCACAACGTGAAGCCTATTACATCCCTTCCCTGGCCCTAACCTCTTCCTCCTCTTTTCAAACAGAAGAAAAGTGTTGCGTGTGATTTTACAAACAGCTTAAACTGGAAAGAAGCCACTGTAAGGATCATTAACTAAATGTGTACATATGGCTAAACCCCATAAAAATGTGTTCCTGGTTTTGGCAGTTGTTAGATATAAAATGCCTGCATGAGTTCTGACTATTTTTTTAAATATTATTTAATAATTACTTAAAATTTAACATGATAATAGATGACTTATCTAATTGTCCTGCTGTATACATTTCACAGCATCCTATCGCACTCTGCGGAGGAAGACATATAAATAAACGTAACACTGATAATAATTTTATTCTTGTAATCCTTCCAACAAGGATTCGTTAATATACTTGTTGGATTCTCTCTTGGTGGTTTTGTTAAGGGCAGTTCAGATCTTCAGAAGAGCGTTTTGCTTTAACGGAAGGCCTTCTTTTAAGGCGCCTCTACAAAGTGGAAGGGCCAGTTCCCTTGAAGGAAGCTGTTATCTCAAGATAACAAAGGGAGGAACAGCTGAGAAAAATCAGTCTCACATTTTGGATTTCAGGAATGGAGATTTCAGTAAACTCGGACGAAAAGTGGGCAATGTATCAAGGCTTCAAAAGCTAAAAGATAAACAAGCCAAAAAAGGTATGGTAAATCCTGATGGCACGTAAATGATCTCCATGAAAGTAAATTAAAAAAGAGAGAAACTATAAAAAGTTTTTGAGGATGAAGATGCTGGTTATCATCTTTAAAGGCCTACATGACAGAGGGCCAGGTTGTTTGTGGGATCACCTTTCCCTGAAGGTATCTGTCCATCTTACTAAATTCAATAGGATGGTTGCATACCTGGTCCCTTCCTTTAAATGTTGCAACCAGGGGTGGGATCCTTCGCTGAACGCGGGCTTGGTTTGCCTTCTTGTGCTTTGGAAAATAGGTTGACCCCCCCCCCCCATTCTTTGTGGCAGCCCCTCAAATGTACTTTATAATGCCTTGGTAAGGCCACACTTGGAATACTGCATTCAGTTCTGGTCGCCACGGTGTAAAAAAGATGTGGAGACTCTAGAAAGAGTGCAGAGAAGAGCAACAAAGATGATTAGGGGACTGGAGACTAAAACATATGAAGAACGGTTGCAGGAACTAGGTATGTCTAGCTTAAGAGAAAGAAGGACTAGGGGAGACATGATAGCAGTGTTCCAATATCTCAGGGGTTGCCACAAAGAAGAGGGAGTCAAGCTATTCTCCAAGGCACCTGAGGACAGAACAAGAAGCAATGGGTGGAAACTAATCAAGGAGAGAAGCAACTTAGAACTGAGGAGAAACTTCCTGACAATTAGAACAATTAATCAGTGGAACAGCTTGCCTCCAGAAGTTGTGAATGCCCCAACACTGGAAGTCTTTAAGAAGATGTTGGATAGCCATTTGTCTGGAACGGTATAGGGTTTCCTGCCTAGGCCGGAGGTTGGACTAGAAGACCTCCAAGGTCCCTTCCAACTCTACTATTGTATTGTATTGTAGGAATACTGCTATCACATCACTCTTCTTTTCACTACTTTCTTTTCACTTTTGGTGTAGTTTTCCACATATTTTTTTCCTTTTTTAGTAGTTTGTTATTTTTCAGTAAAATCTGTTAAGAAATAAACAATAACTTTCAAAAGCCGAAAAAAAGAGAGTTCTTATAGCTGACCACAGAGATGGATGGAACTGGACTAATGTAGAAAATGTCCACATTTGTAATTGGACGGAAATATTGATTTTACCCGAACATCAAACATTTTGCTGAGTGTCCTAAGTGAATAAGCTAAAGAAAAACGAACATTGTGTGCCTGGTTTCATTAAAATAATCCTTGAAGTGGCTCTTGAAATGTGTTCCTTTCTCTTGTGGATAAAAATAGAAATGATTTTGGGTTACATGCTGATAGTTTCTCTGTTTTTCAAGCTATGCAAATTGAGTATAATGATATAAGTATGTGAAGTCCAAATTAGTTTTGCCAGTTTTATTGGGCGACAGTTGCTCTATTAGCCTTATTCAGACATTTGTTCTTGTCCTATGTGTGTTTCTTATACAATTGTCCATTGACAATCAACAATCACTTGTGAATTGAGAAGAAAAGTGAGATGGGATACAGGCATTCATCTTTATTAAGCCGTGAATGCCACACAGAAGACTCAGGGTCTTCAGGGCAAAAGCATTGTGAATTGTTTGCAATTCAGTTTCTGTGGAATGAGAAAACATTGATTGAATTTTTTTTTAAATCCTCCATGGAGTGCAAAAGACAAGAATAGTTGTGAATGGATAAGTGAGAGAGATTTGAAAAAAAGATGAATAAAGTAAGCAACCCAGTCTTAGGATTAAAGTGGCTGATGAATGCTCAATTGGATAGACTACAAATTCGGAGAGAAAAAAAAACTTTGGAAGGTATTTGGGCAAAGAATAAGGTAAAAGTAAAATAGATGTAAATGGGAGGGAACATACACCACCGCAACCACATCAGAAACAGGTAGATGGCTAGTTTCCTTAAATATTGAACTAAAACATCTTATTGTGAATCCTGTTGTGATTTTTTTGGCTTCATTTTGTGGCAATTTTATCGTGGTTTTGCTCTAATTTAATGCTTCATTTGATTTATTGTCCACATACTGACATGCATGTATATGCTGATGCTTTATCTAAACTTATATTTGTGTTTGCATGTGTCATATGTTTTATTAGGGTTGTTTATCAGTAATTGCATGACCTCTGTAGAAGCCACTAACTAGCTAACTAGCTAACTAGCTAACTAGCTAACTAGCTAACTAGCTAACTAGCTAACTAGCTAACTAGCTAACTAGCTAACTAGCTAACTAACTAACTAGCTAACTAACTAGCTAACTAACTAGCTAACTAACTATCTGTAGAAGCAAAAGGGGAAACTGAGAAGAAAATGAGCTGGATAATGAAGTGGGAAAGAGGTTATAAACTTTTAATATTATGTGATTTTATCTATATCTACCTACCTACCTACCTACCTACCTACCTACCTACCTATCTATCTATCACATAGTAACATATATGGCTCTTCAGTCTCTTCTTAAAAGCCTCCAGTGTGGAAGCACCCACAACTTCTGAACCCAGGCAGTTCCATTGGTTAATTGTTCTCACTGGGAGGAAATTTCTCTTTTAGTTCTAGATTGCTTCTCTCCTTGATTGGTTTCCATTCATTACTTCTTGGTTTTTTTTCCTCGTGCTTTAAAAAAATAGGTTATTTGGAAAATATTAGCTGCTTCGGTTATATCAGAAAATGCATCCAGTTGAAAGTTTTGCATTAATGTATTTGTTTAGAAAATTTGAATGGAAAAAAGATATAGAACAAAATAAAGAAGACAATTTCTATTATTTTCATGCTGCTGCTCAGTTTCTTCCCTTCCTATTCAGGCAACTATGAAAATCTCTTAGTGATATTTTATTCACCTTTTTATCAAACTGGGAATTTATCTTTGTAATCGGAAAACAGAGGGAATAACACAACACACATTTTATTTTAATATACGTATGAGAGCTAAAACATGGTGAAATCTTTTTTTTATATATATATATTCTGGGCCCTGTTTAACAATTATTAAGTGTACACACAGACTAACAAACAACATAACGCTAAGCTTAAACAGACTATTTAAAACCATTCATTTCAGCCCGTGATTGTGATTAAAATCCTTTTTACTCCCAATTTACAGTGACAATCTGAAACAAAATAATCCTGCCAATGGCTCCAGGCCAACATACACATTCAAATGAGAAGGGCTGATGTGTCTGAGCAAAGGACAAAGGCATTAGTTTTAAGCATTAAAAAAAGTGTTCTTTGTGTATGTTTGGAAAATGACTTTTCTCCCTTTGCACAAATACTACTACAGCTTTAACATCAAATGTAAGACGACAAGAGTCATTGGATGACATGCCTCCAAAACATTTACATAATCCAATAGATTCTTGAATGGTGTGAATGCTTTTAGATATCTTCTAAAAGACAGAGGCAGGGATCTTATGGAATGGGAATGGAAGAACAGGTCTTTGACACAGTTGCCCCTAAGTGTCTTGTCAAGTGCTTCACAACTTCTTCCTGATCTTCTGATTAGATGATGGATACAGCAGAGTGCCTAGGACAGTGATGGTGAAACGTTTGGTGTGTCAAAAATTCCGAAATTCCTAACTTGACTCTGTAGTGATGGGGTCATCATGGCTCCTTGTGAAGAAGTAACTTCAAGGCTGTTACATGCAAAAGCCAGCTCATTCTTTTCCTTTCCTTCTTAGCTAAAGGTAAAGATATAGGTTCCCCTCGCACAAATGTGCTAGTTGTTCCCGACTCCAGGGGGCGTTGCTCATCCCTGTTTCAAAGCTGAAGAGCCAGTGCTGTCCGAAGATGTCTCCATGGTCATGTGGCCGGCATGACTAAACACCAAAGGCACACAGAACACTGTTACCTTCCCACCAAAGGTGGTTCCTATTTTTCTACTTGCATTTTTATGTGCTTTTGAACTGCTAGGTTGGCAGAAGCTGGGACAAGTCACTCTGTTACATGGTGCTATGAGTTCAAACCACTGAACTGCCGAGCTTTTTGATTGACAAGATCAGCATCTTAGCCACTGAGCCACCATGTCCCTATCCTTGGCTAGCTTAGGCCAAATCTAATTAATAGAGGCAATATCAAACCTTCTATTTGAATAAAAGAGAATTCCCTATATCTCCCCCACTCCCAAGGTTCGGCCTGAAGTACAGGTAAAGGTAAAAAATTTCCCCTGTCTAGTCGTGTCTGATTCCAGTTGTGCTCGTCACCATTTCTTGCCCAAGGGAGCCAGCATTGTCCAAAGACACTTTTGTTTTCATGTGGCCAGCATGATTACATACCAAGGTGCATTGAAAGCTGTTACTTTCCAATTTTTGGAGGCTCTGAAGACTATATGAGAGCACATCCATATTCTCATACAGCCTCTGCAAATAATGGGAGAAAAGAGTGTGTTTTTGAAAATAGTTGTTGGGTGTTGGTGAATGCTGGTGTATCGCCCAAGATGTCATGGCATGTCATCTTTGACACAGGTGTCATAGGTTCACTATCACTGGCCTAGAATCATGTCTATTGCCAGCTTCAGTTGCTATCCTAGCACAGCCCTTTCCTAAACAGCGACAGTCCAGTTACATTGTCTGCTCCTCAAATTTGTTCACAGCAGGGGTGGGATTCAGCCAGTTTGTACCGGTTTGGGCAAAACGGATGCTAATTTTACATCCAGTTCATTGAACCGGTAGTTGCAAGGACTGGTTGGCCCCACCCATCCCACCCAGGCCCTCCCAGGAGTCTCCATGTGGCCCATTCATCATGCCAGGTAAGTGCAGGGCCCACGTGGAGGTTCTGAGAGGGCAAAAAATGGGCTACTGGAAGTTCCGGAAGTCCAAAAACAGGCCTGATTTCAGCCCCTGGAGGGCCTTTGGAGGCCGGGGGAGACTATTTTTGCCCTCTTGGAGGTTTGAGAAAAGCCTCCAGTGTCTTGGGAGGGTGAAAACACACATACACCACTGTAGTGCAGGAGGCTGAGTAGGCCATGCCCACCCTGCAACGGGCAGAGAACCGGTTGCTAACATTTTTCAACCTCACCTCTGATTCAAAGTCATGTGTTCTAAGGAGGCTACCATTGGCCATGGCCTGGAAAATAAACCTGTTGCCGAATGAAGAACAACTTTGAACCAGGATAACTTGAGACTTTTTCTGTGACAGAACTGGCTGTTCTTCGAGACTATGGAGAGAAATCCTATCTTTGCTGGGTATGACAACATGGCATCTTGCATTGGATATCCCAAAGGTGCTTTTTTTCCCCAAAAGGCAACAGAACTTTGTTTTTTTCTTTGAAGATGTTTCGTTTCTCATCCAAGAAGCTTCTCAGATGAGAAGCGAAACACCTTCAAGGAAAAACCAGAAGCCTTTTGAAAAACACCTTTGGGACAACCATGACCTGAATGAATGAGAATCTCCATAGACACTTGCATTGGATAGATTTTTGGACTGCTTCTTATCCTGAAATTCGCAAGGCACCTCCTGTTATATTTGGGGGGGGGGGGCTCTGTTGAACAAATAACTCTTCATTCATCTGTCTGTGAGAATTTGGGGTGAATAGTTTTCATTTCATTCCACCACCCCCTTCCTTTTATTCCGAATAGTAGAATTGGAAGGGACGTTGGAGGTCTTCTATTCCCATCTCCCTTATTCAAAAATGGAACACCGTTTTCAGTTTATTGGGTTTTTAAAATTTATTAGTCTATATTTTGCACACAGTTTGTAAATGGCTTTGTATATGAAGCCATATAAAAATAACATTTCATGATGATGATTAGCACCTTTAATAATGACAGTAACTATCATAATGTGACCAATTATATCCACAGGGAAGATGTAACTCATATTTTAATGGCATAATATTGTGTCTAACAAATTCCCCGTATTAGGAAAGAAAGGAAGATGGCTGACATTCACTAAAATCTCACTCACGGAAACATTGATAAATTTCTTAATACCAACCCAGCTGCTCTAGCAAATGCAAAGCAATTGTGAGGATAAAATACAAAGCTTTCAACTGGCTTAAAAGGATCCTATGGTTGAACTCATAGGACGCTGTAGCTCAGTGGCTAAGACACTGAACTTGTTGATCGAAAGTTTGACAGTTCAGTGGTTCGAATCCCTAGCGCCGCATAATGGAGTGAGCTTCCGTTACTTGTCCCAGCTTCTGCCATCCTAGCAGTTCTAAAGCACATAAAAAATGCAAGTAGAAAAATAGGAAACACTTTTGGTGGGAAGGTAACAGGGTTCTGTGCGTCTTCGGCATTTTGTCATGCTGGCCACAGGACCATAGAGATGTCTATGGACAGTGCTGGCTCTTTGGCTTTGAAACAGAGATGAGCACCGCCCACTAGAGTCAGGAACAACTCGCACATACTGTATGTGCGAGGGGAACTTTTACTTTTGCTATAGTTGAACTCGATATGTTCATTTTTACCAAAATTATAAACAACCAAACATAGAGAGCACCAAGGACCAGACAATTCAATCTTGAGCTACAAATATTCTCTTCCATTGGTTTGAAAACTTGTTTTTAATCCCATATCCAAGGTAAGGTGATTGCTGGTTATGGTTGTCTGGTCTGTTTTGCTTGTTTGTTCTAGATGTATATGACCTTTCCCCCTTCTTTTATTTTTCTTTGCTTTTATTATATAAACTGTCCCGAGTAATTTGGTATTAGCTAACCTCCCAATTTTATGAAAGAGAAAGAAAGGAAAGAAGGAAGGAAGGAAGGAAGGAAAGGAAGGAAAGGAAGGAAGGAAGGAAAGAAAGAAAGAAAGAAAGAAAGATAGATAGATGATAGATAGATAGATAGATAGATAGATAGATAGATAGATAGATTCATTGCATTGCCTAGAGCCAGTCTTGTAAGAAGGAGTATTATAGATGTCCCTCCTTGCAGTGGAGTTTTTACGTCAGTTTTGTCTCAAATGTTCTTTGTTACAATTTATCATAACTTCTTTTATCTACAACTGAGCATGTAAGAAGTGAAGACAGAGGAAGAAATATGAATTGCAACTTTCTCATTACAAACGCCTCCCTTTGTAGCTAAAAGAGGAGCAGAGACTGGATACTGTAGATTTAATCTTACCAACCCCCAAGTGATCTTAATGCTTTTTAAGTTTCAGTTAGTGATAGTACAGAGAAGATCAAACCCCCAAAATTCAAAGGGAAGGCAGGTCAGCCTGGAACAAGCATCAAATGGGGACTTTTAAGCAGCATTCATTTGGGACTTTAATTCTCTGTTTGGCTTAGTACAGGCAGGCATATATCCAAAGTCCCTAACTACTTGCTTAGAAGTGTATTCAGTGCATTAGAAGGGGATAGCTATGCCTGTTTCATTTGCAAATCTTAACATACCACACATTTGTATCGGGTGACCTTATCTAGTCATGTAGAAGGCCTCCAACTCTTAACATTAGGTTTATGTAAAGAGGGATAAAAATGTCTCCAGTCTGTGTAGCAGATTGCTCAGAGCGTGCCAGGACAGACTATCTAAGTCCTATTATGTTTTCATGGAAGGTGATTATTCTACTGTCGGAAGCGTGGTAAATGAAACTTTTCCCTTACGAAGAGAAACTGACTGAGTTTATTTCCTGCTTTTATGATTTTGACAAATAACTCAAGGCAGCAAACATACGGAGCAGACCTGCCTCCTGCTATTTTTTTCCCCACCACCACCACAACCCTGTGAAGTGAGTTGGGCTGAAAGAGTGATTTGTAGAAATTTTAAAAAGGTTGTAAAACCCTATCCTGTACACCATCTTTGAAATGTGTCCATTCATAGAGAAGAACACTGTCAAGTTCCATGTCAGGGAATTGCACAGCCAGTGCCCAAATGGGGTCAAGAGATGGTGACACGAACTTGTAGTTTTATATAAATAATATTTTATATTTATATTTGCAGTAAATAGGATAGTCAGGCATTCATTTACATCATGAAATAAATCATCAGGTAAATAATGGAACAACAAGCAGAGCACACTTCATGTAAAGCTTAATGTCAGGGAATTGCACAGCCAGTGTCCAAATGGAGTCAAGAGATGCTGACACGAACTTGTAGTTTTATATAAATAATATTTTATATTTATATTTGCAGTAAATAGGATAGTCAGGCATTCATTAACATCATGAGGTAAATTGTCAGGTAAATAACAGAACGACACAGAGAGCACACAGAAGAAAAGGCGGGAAAAAAGTGAAACTCCCCCCCCCCTTACACCTATCAACCAATCATAATGTAGATTGCCTCATGCAAGAGTCCGCACTCTACAATCAATAAACTACAATTATGTGTTAGGGCCCATTTATGCACTTTACTGTTCCAGCTATTAAATTAAATATCTTTTATACTCCACATGAACAATATACCATGTCATTATATGATGACCAGCGATACATGCTTTTGAGAATATATTGGGATTTTTACACTTATAGGTGGTTAACATATTCTAGCGACTTCATTGAATGAGGTGAATTTGCATGTGCTGCTCAGCCACACTCAAGCTAACTGAGATTAACATATTTCCCAATAGGGCTTTACCTAACCAAAGTAATAGTAGCAGAATTGAAAGGGACTTTGGAAGTCATCTAGTCCAACCCCCTTCTCATCTTTCTCCTTCTGTCCTGGCCATTTTTTTAAAATAGAGGCACGATTGAGAGCATTTTAACAAATTGCATCCCTGTTTGGTTTGGTGGCAGCAGTGCCCCAGAGAGAAAGTCCATACAGAGAGTGGTAAGGACATCAGAGAAGATTTTAAGAAGCTCACTTCCCGTTATTCAGGATACTGTTTATAAGTGCTATGTGCTTAGAGCTCAAAGTATTGTTAGAGACCCCACACATTCATTTGATGGTCTGTTTCTATTGCTCCCCTCTGGGAGGAGGTTTCAAAGTATATCTAGCAGGAGTTCAAGATTATGTAACAGCTTTGTTCCCTATGCCATTCACTTGGTAAACTCACAAGATATGTTTCTCTTGTCATGTACAGTACATGTATATATCCAAAGTAAACTGTGTTATTTCTCCGTGTCATATAATATATGTGGGTATATGCATAATTTTGTTTTATTTTTTTCATGTTTATGTAGTCTACAGCTGTATGCAACAAAATTTCATTGTACAGTCAAAGTGACAATAAAGTTATTTTTCTATCTCTATCCCTTTTTTCCCTTTTCTCCTATTCTATTCTATTCTATTCTATTCTATTCTATTCTATTCTATTCTATGAACCCAAAGTGGCCTGCTGGTTTGGCATCATGACTCCTCTGGAGAACTATGCTGTGCTATTCTATTCTATTCTATTCTATTCTATTCTCACAAGAAACCTATACTATTTCTGACAAATGGCTGTCCAATCTCTTCTTAAAAGCGATGAAGCACCCACATCTTCTGGAGGCAATTTATTCCACTGGTTGATTGTACTGTTAGTAATTTTCTCCTTAATCATAGGTTGCTCCTCTCCTGATTCAAAGTGTTAACATAAATTGTTTCCTATGAACTTTAGAAGTTGTTTGAAAATCACCCCTTCCACCTTTCAAGTTACTCCTTTCTTCTTCTTCTTCTTCTTCTTCTTCTTCTTCTTCTTCTTCTTCTTCTTCTTCTTCTTCTTCTTCTTCTTCTTCTTCTTCTTCTTCTCCTCCTCCTCCTCCTCCTCCTCCTCCTCCTCCTCCTCCTCCTCCTCCTCCTCCTCCTCCTCCTCCTCCTCCTCCTCCTCCTCCTCCTCCTCCTCCTCCTCCTCCTCCTCCTCCTCCTCCTCTTCTTCTTCTTCTTCTTCTTCTTCTTCTTCTTCTTCTTCTTCTTCTTCTTCTTCTTCTTCTTCTTCTTCTTCTTCTTCTTCTTCTTCTCACAATTACCTTCCTGGTGTCAAAAAGGTGGAGTATGCATCTTACCTTGTTTGAAAAGAATGCAGCTGGTGTCTAAATGGAGAATACTTTATTTCTTCCTACTAATTTGGATTCTGTTGGGCTTTGTTTGAATTTTGATCTCTTTTAGTTACGCTCATTGCTTATTTCAGCCTTCAGCATGCAAGACTCTGGGTATCTTTGATCCCACCCTTTTAAAGACAGAGTATGTAGTATTTCCAGTTATTTAAAGAATCATTATCCATAAAAGCAAGTGAACTTTCTCTCATTTATTTATTAGATAGCAATTGAGGGAGGTTATGGCATCTGAACAGCCTGTGGAAAAGCAGATGCTAAGGCAATAGTCATATCTACTGATAACACTTAGAGGCAATCCTCAACTTATGACCACAATCGGCACCAGAATTTCCATTGCTAAGCAAGTCATGCCAAGCAAGACATTTGCTAAATTAGTCATGCTTAGTTTTGTGACTTTTTTTGCCATGACTGTTAAGGAAATCACTGCAGTTGTTAACTGACTCATATGATTGTTAAGTGAATCCAGCTTCTCCCATTGAATTTGCTCATTGGAAGCTGGCTGGGAAGTTCATGAATGACGTGACTCTGGAAGCCATCGTAAACACATGCTGTTATTGTTAGTTGCAAAGTTATGTCCAACCCATTGCAACCCCATGGACAATGTTCCTCCAGGCCTTCCTGTCCTCTACTATCCTCTCGAGTCCATTCAAGCTCATGCCTACTTCTTCAGTGACTCCATCCAGCCACCTCATTCTCTGTCGTCCCCTTCTTCTTTTGCCCTCAATCGTTCCCAGCATGAGGCTCTTCTCCAGTTAGTCCTTCCTTCTCATTAGGTGGCCAAAGCATTTGAGTTTCATCTTCAGGACCTGGCCTTCTAAAGAGCAGTCAGGGTTGATCTCCTCTGGGACTGACCGGTTGGATCACCTTGCAGTTCAAGGGATTCACAGGAGTCTTCTCCAGCACCATAGTTCAAAGGCCTCAGTTCTTTGGCACTCAGCCTTTCTTATTTACATCTTAAGGTTGTAAATACATGCCAGTTACTAAATGTCCGAATTTTGATCAATTGACTCAGGGATAGCAAAAGTAATAGGAATAGCACTTAGACTACCGCTTACCGCTTTACAGTGCTTTACAGCCCTCTCTGAGCATTTACAGAATCAGCAGATTGCCCCCATGTGAGCATATAGGCTCAATAGCAATAGTATTTGGACTTATACACTGCTTTACAGCACACTCTGAGTGGCTTACAATGTCAGCATTGCCCCCAACATTCTGGGTCCTTATTTTACTGACCTCAGAAGGATGGAAGGCTAAGTCAACCTTGAGCGCCATCAGGATCAAACTCCAGGCTGTGAGCAGAGTTTGCCTGCAGTACTGCATTTTAACCACTGTTCCACTGTGGGTCCTACAACTGTCATAAGTGTAAGGACAGGTTGATGTCTTAAATTAGAATAAATAGTATGATCCTCCCCTCCTGCAGGCTTCTATTTGAGGCTCAAATTTTGATCATGTGACCATGGGGATGTGACAATGGTCATACGTGTAAGAAACAGTCAGAAGTCACTTCTTTCAATGCCATTGTAAATTCAAATGGTCACTAAAAGATTCCAATCAGAGTTTGGGCAAAGATGTCTTCTCTAAAGCCCCAGAAATTAACCTTCAAAAGTTATAATTCAGAAGGAATAAACACTGTTAAGGGTAAATACTACAAAATCGACTCACTGTATTTCCATGGATCAAAACTGTTTCTTCTCCCTCCCCAGGCAACGTCTGATTGGTTTTCTTGACATTTCTCAACCTTAGCAAATGGAGGAAACAGATGGAGGAGTCTCCTCTGTGTTGAGCTGGGCTACAATAGGTGACTTATCTCCATTATCTGCATTGTCACTCCATTTCCCACTTGGGCAAAGGCTGAGCAATTTTCTACAGAGGTTGACCACGGCAGCAGGTCAAAAGGTAAATGGTGAAATTGGTGGCATCTGTTGCTTGACATCTGAGTGCAGAGGAGCCCATATTTTGTCTAAAGGCGGTCGCTCAAGAATATTTGCAGCTTGGTTAATGATGAACAGATACTGAGTTCAAATATTTCTTAAAATAATAGTGTTGGAAGGGACCGTTTTTTAACTGGATGCCACTTCCCATTCATTTCAGAACTCCAAAGCACCTGTGGATATTCTCCCCTTTGCTTAAACATGCCTGGTAAAGAGATCCCCTTATGTCTCTAGGAAATTAATTCCATCGTCCAGTCTTGACGTTCGGAAGTTCTTTTTAAAGTTCAACTAGTATCTGCCTTCCATCTCATTAATGTTAGAAAAACTCACCTTTTTATTTTGCTTTTCAAAACTAGGCACTATGAGTTCAAACTATGCGGCAAACTATATAAAATACACATGAAGAAGGGTGCAGAATTTGGAGTATAGAATCACAGGGCTGGAAGGGACCTTGAAGGTCTTCTAGTTCAATCACTTGGCCAAGGTGTCAGCCCTGGAAGCCATCTTTTTCTTTGGAGCTTCAGGGCTGCCACATTTAGTGCCTGAGAAAACAGGAGGGGGATTACAAGGAGTTGGTGGAGAATTAGCTATAGCAACGTTCTTTTCTCTGGGATTCAAGGACGTTCAGCCTGCACCTGGATGAAAGTGACTAGGTGTTGTCTTCAGTTGGGACAATGAATTGATTGGACTATGTGATGGACTTGTGGGTGCAGGGGATGGATCTTTGACTTTCTTTTGGGTGGGGAAAATCCAGAACTCTCTGATTCATATTTTCCCAGATGTGCCAATATGACATCTCTAATAAAATGGAACTTTGAGGAATTGCTAGCCTTGGAGTCTTCTTTCGTTGGGGGTGTTATTTGGAACCTTGACATCAGGCAGAATATACCATCCCTGGAGAAAGGATTGTCTGATCTTTTCTTGAAAACCTCCAATGACGGAGCACCCAAATTTCCAAGAGACAAGCTGTTCCATTGATTGTTCTCACTATCAGGAAGTTTCTCCTTAGTTCCTGTTTGGATCTCCCTCTGATGAGCTTCTACTCATTGCTTTTTGACTTATCCTCTGGGGTTTGGGAGAAAAAGTCAACTTTCCTCTTCTCTATGACAGCCCTTCAAGTACTGGAAGACAGTTATTATATCACCACGAATCCTTCTCTTCCATAGGCTAGACATACCTAGTTCTCTTAACTATTCATCATACCCTGATCATCTTTGTTGCTAGCATACTGGGTACTTTTCCCAGCAAGCTGTAGATACCAATGCCCATAAGGAAGGATGATATTGTCAGCACAATATGTGCCCTTCCTTTTTCTACTTCAGGACTAAGTAGGTGGCCAACAACTACGCCTACTGTTCTATCAGTGCCTTTTACTGCCCTTTCTTGCTGTCAGTCATAGAAGGTAGACCAGAACAAGAAGCTGGCTATGCAGGAAGATTATAACTATTCTGCCAGTTGGATCCTCTTCCTCTTACTATGTCATTTCTTATGACTTATTGAATGCTCCTGCCCCTGTTTCTGAAGATTCTCTTCAAGATCATCTCCATGGCTTTCTACACTGGCTCCCCACCACTATCCCCATCTTAATGATGAGATGTGCTCCCAGTCTTGCTATCTCTGCTAGCTCCATACATAGGGGTTCAAAAGGGTTACTATCAAGTTGAATAGATAGTCCAAAGAAGCTGTTTTTCTCAACTTTGGCCATTTTAAGATAGCCTAGAATTCTCCAGCCAGTCATGCTGGCTAAGGAATTATGTGAGTTGACGTCCACCTATCTTAAAGTAGCCAAGGTTGAAAAACACTGATACAAAGAATAGTCATGTGATTTTTGTTACCTATAAGAGCCAGTCTGCATAGGTAGAAGATGCACTGAAGTCAAGTTCAATTGTTGATAATTATATGCCCCCAAATTACACTTTCCTTGGCAATAGGGCAGCAGGGATTTGCTGTTGTGTTCTTCTGGGATAAATTTTAAAAATCCTCATCTTTTTCCTGAAAGCTTGACGTATCAGTTCCAACAAAGTCGGATCCTACTTAGCTTCTAAACTCAGTAAAAATTGCTCATATGCTGCTGCCACCTGATCCAATTTGCATAACCTACCATATAAAGATATGAAGAACATTTTGGATGGTACAATTTGCCGATGAGATGTGTGCAAGGAAGATGAAATTGCATGAAAGAAAACAAACATTTCAAGGCTGAGTATTCACTACTCAAAGAGGATTTGGGTATAAGTGTGTGGATGTTGAGTATTTAACATGTAATCCCTTTGCAATCTGTAGCCTTAAATGGTGCTATCCAAGATAAAAAAACATATTTACTGCTCGATTCCGTTCCTTGTACCTGAGAATCAGGAAACCACAGGAATGCACTATGCTAGTACTAAAAGGACTCAAATGGAGAAATTGTAGAGAAAATCTGCCATGCTAATTACTTCAATCTTTTGAAATATAATCTGAAGACATTAGTAGGCTTTTACTCTTAAAGAGAGGTTTTTTATTATTATCACGTGAACTTTTAGTACCATGTTTACAAAGTCTTAGTAAGACCATATACTGAATACTATATCAAGTTCTGGTCACCACAATATTAAAAAATTGTTGAGACTCTGGAAAGAGTGCAGAGAAGAACAGCAAGAATGTTTAGGGGTTACTGGTGGTTAAAGCACATGAAGAATGGTTATAGAAATTGGGTATGTCTACCCTAGTCTGAGTTTGGATGTGGTGGCTCAGTGGTAAGATGCTGAGCTTGTCGATCAGAAGGTCGGCAGTTCAGTGGTTCGAATCCCTAGTGCCACGTAATGGAGTGAGCTCCCGTTACTTGTCCCAGCTTCTGCCAACCTAGCAGTTTGAAAGCATGTAAAAATACAGGTAGAAAAATAGGAGCCACCTTTGGTGGGAAGGTAACAGCATTCTGTGTGCCTTTGGCATTTAGTCATGCTGGCCACATGACCACAAAGACTTCTTCGGACAGCGCTGGCTCTTCGGCTTTGAAATGGAGATGAGCATCACCCCCTAGAGTTGGGAATGACTAGCACATATGTGCAAGGGGAAACTTTACCTTTACTCTAGTCTGATGAAAAGAAGGACCAGGGGAGACACGATAGCAGAGATTCAATGTATGAGGAACTCTTACAAAGGCGAGGGGGTCAAACTATTTTCCAAAGCACCAAAAGGGAAGACGAGAAACAATGTTTGGAAACTAACCAAGGAGACAAACAACTTAGAGCTAAGGAGAAATTTCTTAGGGAGAGGAATCAACCAATGGAACAATTTGCCTCCAGAACTTATGGGTGCTTCAGCAATGGAGAGTTCAAAATCATTTTGGAGAATCATTTATCTGAAATGGAGTCCTGGTCAAGCAGGGGGTTGGACTAGAAGACCTCCAGGGTCCCTTCCAACTCTATTATTCTATGTTCCTTTTTTAGGAGAAAATGAATCACACATCAGTTTCTAAGAACCTGTGCCAGTTGAGCAGAAATATCAGATCTAATAAAAACAATATTAAATACAGCCATTGTTCTGGCCTCCATTGCCAGTAACAATCTTACCAATTTCTATGGAGATAGGATGCATGCTTGTTTCTTAAATGAAGACTACCTCTGGTTAGACCTAGGGTAAGTAGTAACTGAGGGCAAGTACTACCTAGGACAAATAGTAACTGAGTAATAACTGAAAAAGCAGAGAAGCTACAACATGTGATAAGTAGTTGCCAGAATATGGATATGTATAGTCTAACAAAGAGAAGGACTCGGGTTGACATGATAGTCTTCCAAAATTTGAGGGGTATTCACAGAGAAAAGAGGGTTAACCTAATCTCCAAAGCACTTAAGGGCAGGGCAAGAAGCAATGGAAACTAATCCAAGAAAGATCCCACCAAGAACTAAGGAGAAATTTCCTGACAGTGAACACAATTAATCAGTGGAATGGCTTGTCTCCAGAAGTTGTGAGTGCTCCATCATTGGTGGTTCTTAGGAAGAGATTGGACAGTGTCTTGTCCAGAATGGTAAAGAGAAACTTTTTGGTACCGAGTGCAGAAAAGGGAGTGCGCGTGTGGAATGCAACCCGGAAGAGGAACTCCCCAGAGGGCATGTGCGTGCCAGAAAATGCACTTCTGGCAGGCACATGCACATTGGCTAGCTAGACTGATGGCTACTGGCGTGCATGCACATGCGATGATCAGCTGGCATGCCAATGCCGGAAAATGGAAGACCAGCTCTTACACTTTCCAGCACTGCATGAAAGCCAGCTGATTGTCATGTATGAATGCGCACCAGAAACCCGGAAAAGGAACGGGGGATGCCACGCATGCCAGGTGATACAGCTCCATGTGCCACTTCTGGAACATGTGCCATAGGTTCACCATCATGGGTATAGGGTCCTCTGCTTGAGCAGGGACTGGACTAGAAGATCTCCAGGGTCCCTTCCAACACTGATATTCTGTTAAAATCTACCTATGTCGTTGCTGAGAGCCAACGTAGACTTGATGCAATATAATCAATGACTACTCCCAAATTTGCACTTTTCCCAGCAGTGCTGTTTGCAGTTACCCCAAAGGTATACAACAATGTGTAAATCAAAGAGAAATAGGTAGGAAAATATGGTTTTCATGCAGGCTTATAAAAAAGGGAGAAGATAAAATTAAGGATGGAAAAATGTAGACTCTCCCCCCCCCCCCTGTTTGAATAGTAGCTGGAGTTAAGCGTATCTGACATGGTGACTATGTTTTCAAAGCACGGTTCAGTTGTTCTTATCTCATGCTAATTGGGGAGACACCGATACAGCGATGCCTCTTGACTTTTTAAGACTTGAAAACCTCATATATTTTTGATTTATAGCGTGCATTAGGGCTATAAAGTGATGTGCTGCATCTTCGGTAAAAGAAGAGACAGTAATAATGAAAGTATATGCCAGGTCAAGGAGATGCCTCTCTTAACTATCCATACCTGTGCATCAAATGTGTGTCTGTTCATACAGTAGATTCCCCCCCCCCCTAAACTTTGGTGTAGCTCTCAGTGGCAAGAAAAGGTGGCAATCCATTTATGTTCCACCTTCTTTAAAAGGTAATTCTTTCATTTAAAAAGTATGCATCTGGTATCTGGAGACAAATGGATTCAAGACAAAACATTACTCTGCCCTGAAGTAAGATGAGGTTACGTTTCTCTAGGAATGCTTTTGCATTTATCCATCTGTATAAAATTGTAGACATTAATGGTAAAGCCAGTCATATTTTCCCTAGTTTCTGCTTATCAAATATAGAATGCACTTTACATATAATTATAATGGTGGGATTTATTGGGTGTAAAAAAAATCAAAATATTATTGCTTTAGAGAGGGTAGGAGAGGGAGAGGGAGGGAGGGAGGGAGAGGGAACTTTTTAATCCATGGAGAATTATTTGAACTGTGAACTGTAGTAGTTGATAAAAAATGTTTTCAAAGAAGAGATATCCCCCTGCCAACAAAAGTGTGTATAGTCAAGCCTATGGTTTTACCAGTTGCAATGTATGGCTGTGAAGGCTGGACCAGAGGAGGGTTGCTGCTGGTTCGGCCCAGTTCGGCTGAACTGGTAATGGAATTCAGGCCTGGGTCGCAGAACCAGCAGCGACCCAGACCCGCCATGCCCCCGAACCGGTTCCTCACCTCTCCTGGATGCTGCCATTTTGGGGTTTTTTAGTGACTGTGCATGTACAGTTCTCTGTAATTTGTTCTCCGCATGCACAAAGAACAATTTACACTGAACAGTGTACGCATGCGTGTTGTGCACGGGTTGCGAACCGATAGTAAGACTGGCAGCAACCCATACCTGGGTTGGACCATAAGGAAGACTGAGCGCCAAAGAATGGAAGCCTTTGAACTATGGTGCTGGAGAAGACTCCTGCGAGTCCCTTGGACTGCAAGGCAATCAAACCAGTCAGTCCTAGAGGAGATCAACCCTGATTGCTCTTTAGAAGGCCAGATCCTGAAGATGAAACTCAAATACTTTGGCCACCTAATGAGAAGGAAGGACTCACTGGAGAAGAACCTAATGCTGGTGTTAGGGATGTAACCCTAGGCTTGGCTTGGCAATGTATATAAGCTATGATTACTTTACTGTTACTTTAAATGTTAGAGAGATGTAATTGGCTTGTTACCTCAAGCAGCTATAAGAGGGAGCCAGAATGGCTGTTAGCTCTCTCTGTTTTGTTAGAAGCTGGTTGGTGTTTACTGAGGTATTGTGGTTTGCTACTGTTAGCTACTTTGTGTGTTAGACTGACTATTTGATAACTGAATTACTGAACCGTGTATGACTTGGACTGTTAAACGGATTCTGAATACCTCTATATTTCAACATAGTAAACTACTATATTTTTATACTATTCAGTGTCTCTGTATGCTGGTTTGTGTGTGTTATTGCATATCACTCTCATTACGCTTCTCTGCATACTTGCTCTTCTAATTGGGAGCTTAATTACTTAACAGCTGGGAACGATAGAGGGCAAAAGAAGAAGGGGGCAACAGAGAATGAGGTGGCTGGATGGAGTCACTGAAGCAGTAGGCGTGAGCTTAAATGGACTCCAGAGGATGGTAAAGGACAAGGCCTGGAGGAACATTGTCCTTGCGATAGGTCGAATATGACTTTGCAACTAACAAGAACATTTTTTTTTGCTGGAATTCTTCAGAATAGGAACAGAGAACTAACCACGTTGAGAAATAACTAGTTAGCAAATATTGGATTCTGGAGTGAAATATAACTTTTCAAATAGTTTGGTCCCTAGTTCAGCACGAGTCCGATGACTTCTGTAGTATACCCTGAATGTGTGTATGTGTATATAAGTATGTATGTGTATGTGAGTTACCGGTAGTCCTTGACTTGCAACCACAATTGAGCCCAAAATTTATGTTGCTAAATGAGACATTTGTTAAGTGAGTTTTGCCCCATTTTACGACATTACTTGCCACCATTGTTAAGTGAATCTGTGCAGTTCTTCACTTAGCAACGTGGTTGTGAAGTGAATCTGGCTTCCCCATTGACTTTGCTTGTCAGAAGGTCACAAAAGGTGATCCCATGACCCCAGGACACTGCAAGCGTCATAAACATGAACCAGTTGCCAAATGTCTGGACTTTTAATCACGTGACCTGGGGGATGCTGCAATAGTCGTAAGTGTGGAAAGTGGTCATAAGTCACTTCCTTTCAGTGCCATTGTAATTTCAAATGGTCACTGAATGAACTATTGTAAATCGAGGACTACCTGTACTTTTTTAAAAAAACTATTTTTTTAAATTAAACACAAATTAAGACATTGGACACAGTATAAACTGTCCTAGCAAAATCTATGCCATACATGCTAAGATATCAAGTTATACATTGTAGCCACCCTGTTTTTTAACATTTGATCCATTCCGTATTTACAAATATAAAAGTATCTTATTTCCAGCCATGTTGGTTTGTGTTTATCTTATGCATTCTCACAATTATCATTTCGTACATAATTCTAGTCTCCATTCTATGAATCTCAGCCCTTGCCTATTTTGGGCTTTTCCTTTTATATTCCAACCATCAATAAAATTTATCCCAGATCTTATAATATTCTGATTCATCTTTATTCTTCCATTCCCACGTCAATTTATCCATTTCAGCGCAGATCAAGCTTTTCCTAATTATTTCCCCTTCTTATGGGGTTTCCCTGTTTTTTCCAATTTTGGGCAAAGACCATTCCTGCTGCCATAATAATATGCATAGTTAAAAAGATAACCCCCTTATTGTATTCCCAATTTATAATTCCCAAGAGAAATAGTTCCGGTGTGAATTCTATTTCCTCTTCGGTTATCTCTATACAAGCCACTTTTGGATATTCTATCAATATACTTGTACTTTATTTTTTAGAGGTTGTAACCATTAAGAGAAAAAGAGTTGTCATAAAACTGGAGACAGTTACGGGTTTAAATTGTTCCACCATTTCTTTGATATTTTGTAGGACAGGTGGAGCTATTGCAAGGATTCTTCCTGTGGCCTATAACGGAAGACTTCTACAGTTAAGAAGACAAACAGTTACTCAAACAGCAACTTGTTTTCTTAATTGTTTGAGCAAATGCTAGATCCTCCAATTTTTCCCTTTCATTCTCCCCTCTTCCCTTTAATTTGCTATTAATGCAGCCCAAATGCTGCTTCTGGGTACTAGTAATGCTTCTGAGATCCCATTATGCAGACCGTCTATATCAAAACCGAGAAATGAAGTGTAGCCTAAGTGAAAGGAGATATTCTGTAATCATGGCTTTGTGCCCTACCACATTTTTGCAGATTTACCGCAAGAAATTGTTGTACCCTTTTGAGTTTTGTGAAACGGCTAGTCTCATGCTGCTATTGTGATGATCAATGGAGAGAGAGAGAAAAGGGGGGAAATATTGATTTAGTTTGCAAGAAGGTATAGGTTGCCTATAAATAATGTGTTTTTCACAGGTGTTTGATGAAATAGCTTGTCTTTCATATATGTTTGACTGGGTTATCAACCCTCATTTGCCCAGCTGTGAGCTGATATTTATGTCCTGGAGGGGGTGAAAAATACAGTTAATCCTTGACTTACAACCGTTTACGATGGTACTGAAAAAACTGACATGTCTGTTTTTCTCACACTTACGACCATTGCAGCATCCCTATATTCACATGATCATAATTTGGACGCTTGGCAACTGCCTCATATATATGACAGCTGCCTTGTCCTGAGGTCATATGATCCCTTTTTGCAAACCAAAGTCAATGGGGGAGACAGATTCACTTAATACCTGTGTTCCTAACTTAACAACTGCAGTGATTCACTTAACAATCATGGCAGGAACGGTCATAAAACGGGACAAAACAATTGTCTCACTTTACAACCAAAATTTGGGGACTCAATTGTGGTTGTAAATCAAGGACTATCTCTACCTCCATTCCTTGGGACCTCCAGGTCTGATGATGTAAGGGATGGTGAAGGGACTTCCAAAACCTCAAAAAAGGATTCAACTAATCTATTTTTAGAGGGACACTGTGGCTGAGTGGCTAAGATGCTGAGCTTGTCAGTCAGAAGGTCGACAGTTTGGCGGTTTGAATCCCTAGTGCCACGTAACAGAGTGAGCATTGGTTACTTGTCCCAGCTTCTGCCAACCTAGCAGTTTGAAAGCATGTAAAAATGCAAGTAGAAAAATAGGGATCACCTTGGTGGGAAGGTAACAGCATTCTGTGTGTTTAGTCATGCCAGCCATATGACCATGGAGATGTCTTCGGACAGTGCTGGCTCTTTGGCTTTGAAACAGAAATGAGTACCACCCCCTAGAGTCAGGAACAATTAGCACATATGTGTGAGGTGAACCTTTACCTTGACCTAATCTATATTTGGACAGAAGAATATCCCATAAGGTGGGCACCAGAGCAGAAAAGGCACATTTCCTCTGTTATCTAAAGTAATAGGAGGTCTGTAGCCCACCCCCAAAATTTTCACCCATATAGGAACTTAAAATGTTTGTGCTTAATTTATCATTTCTAGAGTACATGTCAGGGGTGAAATTCAGCAGGTTCTGACAGGTTCTGGAGAACCGGTAGCAGAAATTTTGAGTAGTTCGGAGAACCGGCAAATAGCACCTCTGGCTGGCCCCAGAGTGGGGAGGGAATGGGGATTTTGCAGTATCCTTCCCCTTCCACGCCCACCAAGCCACACCCACAGAAACGGTAGTAAAAAATAAATAAATTTCACCACCGGTACACGTCTGTCAGTATCTCTCTGTGTGAGAAAGACCTTTCAGTGATCTTCAGCCCTCCAAAGGTATTTTATATAATTTTGCAGTAGAAGTAAAAATTACTTTCTATCTATTGGTCCAAGGGTGGAGGAACTGCAGCTGATGAAGTCCAAACAAGTTTGGATATAAACCAAGGAGTGGAAGTCTGTTTATGGCAGGGGTGTCCAAACTTGGGAACTTTAAGACTTGTGGACTTCAACTCCCAGAATTCCCCAGCCAGCTGGCTGGGGAATTCTGGGAGTTGAAGTCCACAAGTCTTAAAGTTCCCAAGTTTGGACACCCCTGGTTTATGGAGACCTCTAAGGTAAAGGCAGATTTCCTTTTTCCATCAGCTCTTACAAGTTCAGCCAGATCGATGATGTATTCACGTCCACTTGGGTGCATGAAATGCCCTTTGCCCTTAGAATAAGATTTTCTTTTGTTTAAATAAAACCACATGACAGAGGACCAGATGGATAAAAACATCCCCATTCTGAATACGAAATGAATGAAAAGCATTCCAAACTGGAAAGAAGCAACAGCTAGGGAAATATAATTAATTTTGCTTGGATCTGTCTTAAAAAGCATCGCTTAAGTATTATCAATTTGGAGAGCCCAATAAAAAATTGGCAGTCAGCCCTGAAAGATGTGAGGGGGGGGGGGGGATTTCAAAAAGGCACAGACTTCATAATGCCTTAAAGAACATCCATTCTCCTTGCTCTGTATTCACGGTAGGTCAATTTAAGATGCATTTTTGGAGAAATGGCCTTTAATTGGAAAAGCGGCATCTTCATTCCCCTCACGCAGTGGATTTGTCATTCCTTCCAACTGTGCTGTTAGTTTTGCAAATTAAATACAGTCAGACCTGCTTAATCCATGTCTCATTTAGCCATATGCCTGAGTGACCACAAGTCTATGTGGTAAACAATGCACGCCCGCTCCTTGTTCACGAAGAGCACCAAATTAAACAAGCATGACTTTTACAGCAATTTCTATTGAACAGAGACAGAGTGAATGAAATTGGTGGCTTCCATGATACATACTGGAATAACAAAGGAACGTTAAAGCAGATTGAAGATGAAATTGTCTCATTTTGGCCTCACCCTTTTGACAAGAGGGATGAACAGTTTCCAAACCCTTTTCCTCTTTTTTCATCCTTTATTCAAAATTCCAGATATCATTCCAGCTATCAAAACTGCTTAGGAGATGACAAGGCAGAGGGGAGTGGATGGGTGGGAGAAAACACACCATAAGGATAATAAGGGAAATGATATTTCTACCAATGAGTAACCTAGTGTTTCTCTTTTGTTATTCGTTAATTTAAAAAATCTACCTAATCGGGAACTTGAGGCCAGGGATTAAGGATGGGTGAGAATTTTGCTGGATTTTTCTGGATTAGGTTGTATACATTTCTTTGTCAACATGGCAGGAAGCTTTGATATTGAAATATGGGAGGAAAGTGGGAGGAAAAGACAGGTTTATCTGCGGCTGCCTTGGAAACTGTCCTTCTCTTCTGAAGGCTGAGATTGCACTTCTGTATTTCAAAGTAAATTGTTTTTATTTCAGTGTAACATTGCTTATCTTAGGGCATATCTGCACTGCCAGGGTACCCCTTTGTGATTAGAACAGTCTCTAGAAGGATGAAATGGTCATTATTCTTTTCTGCTCACCTTCAGACACTGAAAATGAAACATGCGCCTAAGTTTACCTGCTCTGAGGCAACATATTTTTTGGAGTATAAGACACACTTTTTTCCCTCAGAAAAGAGGGTGAAAATCTGGGTGTGTCTTATACATTGAATACAGCATTTTTGCCTCGCGAAACTCTGCCCCTTCACCAAAATGGCTGTGCATAGCCTTTAGGAGGCTTCCAGAGAGCTCCTGGGGGCTGGAAAAAACAGGCCATCTTTTGCTCATTTTCACCTCCCCCCAGCCCCCAGGAGCACTCTATAAGGCTCCTAAAGGCTATGCATGCCCGTTTTTTTTGACAAAAAGTGCCAATTTTGCAAAAAAAAATGGACCATTTTTTGCTCTTTTTTGGGGGGGCAGCCCCCAGGAGCAGTCTACAAGCCTCCTAAAGTCTATGCTTGCCCTTTTTTTTTGACAAAAACCGGGCTCGTTTTCATGTAAAACAGGCCATTTTGGGGAGGTCTTCAGAGTGCAAAAACTTTTTTTTAATTTGCCTCTTAACAATCTTGGTGCGCTTTAGACTCTGGTGCGTCTTATGCTCCGAAAAATACAGTAATCATTTTTTCAACATGGACCGGCTGAAACATTGTACCCTGCTATGCTTGATGCAGTATACTTTGTTCTAGGTAAAAACTTGGCACTAGTGGAATTATACATGGAATACTGCATCCAATTCTCGTCACCATGATAGAAGTTGTTGAGAGGGCAACTAAGAACCAAAGAAAGAAAGTGTCAGAAGAAACTTTACATGATAGAAGAATATAAATATATTTCTTGCTTACTAACGTACCTAGATCAAAGGAAGCTCTATTTCCCGTGGCAATCCCGGTCAAACTTCCGTTTGAACAATACAAGTTAGGTTTACAAATATCAAATTACATTATAACTAAAAAAAGGCAAATTTCTATCCTTCAGCACTTCACCCTAGGAAGCCATATTTAGAAAGGAAACCACAGAGCGGTAAGGGGGGGGAAAGGTGAACGTGAAGAACTAAAGCAAATTGAGTTTACAGGAAGTTGGGCTGGAAAGAGAAAAAGAAAATTGAATGACAGCATGTGTTGTCACTGTGAGAATTTTAAAAGTGACGGACTGCTTAGAAATCTAGGAAGCTGGGAAGTTGTGAAAGTATTTGGCGCAGACACACAGCGAGCAAAGCAGAGTGTAAATAGAATATCTTTGGTCCATAGGAACTATTTGATGGGTTGCAGAGAACGGTTGCTACAATTGGGCATATTAGTAAAATATTGAAAAACGCATGCAAACTCCACTATCTTATTAACTTGGAGATGTTATAGTGGGCGGACAAAGTACAGATAGTCGTTGACTTACAACAGTTTATTTAGTTACCGTTTGAAACTACAATGGCACTGAAAAAAAGTGCCTTATTTTTTTTAATATGTTTATTAGTACATGTTTCTTAATAAGCATAAAAAACTCAATCTCTATCTGAACAGCATGTTTTCTGGGTACAATTAGTTTTGAATAGAAAAACAAGAATAATCATAATAGCAATCATAGTATGTTGTTGTTAGTTGGGAAGTTGTATCCGACCCATCGCGACACTGTGGACAACGTCCCTCCAGGCCTTCCTGTCCTCTACCATCCTCTGGAGTCCATTTAAGCTCACACCTACTGCTTTGGTGATTCCATCTAGCCACCTCATTGCCCTCAATCGTTCCCAGCATGAGGCTCTTCTCCAGTCAGTCCTTCCTTCTCATTAGGTGGCCAAAGTATTTGAGTTTCATCTTCAGGACCTGGCCTTCTAAAGAGCAGTCAGGGTTGATCTCCTCTAGCACTGACAGGTTTGATCTCCTTGCAGTCCAAGGGACTCACATGAGTCTTCTCCAGCACTCTAGTTCAAAGGCCTCCATTCTTTGGTGCTCAGCCTTCCTTATGGTCCACCTTTCACAGCCATACATTGCAACTGGGAAAATCATAGTATATAGTATACATATCAATAATAATCAGATAGAAATGGTAGCTTAGTTTATTCAAACTAAAAAAAATCAGTATGTAATCTTTTAACCTTTTTAGTTTCTAATCTCTGTTTCTGTTAGTTCGTCATTGGTAAAACAGGTCCCATGTTAAAAAGTATTCTGTTTCTTTCTTTTCTTTTCTTTTAAGTGTTAATCTATCCATCTCTGCGCATTGTAATATATTTTTTATAACACTTTCATCTGCGGAGATCTCTTCATTTTTCCATTGTTGTGCAAAAAACAATTCTTGCTGCTGTTAACACATGTAATTTTAGATATGTATTTCCTTTATTATACTGTTCTGGTAAGGTACCTAACAAAAATATTTCTGGTTTAAAGTCTATATGTTGCTTTATCATTTTTTCTAACCATGAATATATTTTGGTCCAGAATTTTCTTGCTTTTGGACATGTCCCCCACATATGATAGTACGAACCTGGTATCTGATTACATTTCCAAAATTTAGTTGACATATTTCAAACATCTTTGCTAGTCTCGCTGGTGGTAAGTGCCACCTATAAAACATTTTATATAGGTTTTCTTTATAGGCGGTTGATATTGTTAATTTGCAATTTCTATCCCACAATTTCTGCCATTAATCTAACTCTATTGAATAACCAAAATTTTTGGCCCATGTTATCATTATTTCTTTCACTTGTACTTCCATTTTGATACTCAATAGATAGTTATACTTTTTTTTCATTAGTTCATCTGCCCCTTTAAAAAAAATGACTTATGAACACTTTACACACTTATGACCATTGCAGCATCCCCATGGTCATGTGATCAAAATTCAGATGTCTCATACCTATGACCATTGCAGTGTCCCGGGGTCATGTGATCACTTTTTGCATCCTTCTGACAAGCAGAAGCAACGGGGAAGCCAAATTCACTTAACATTCGTGTTACGAACTTAACAACAGCAGTGACTCACTTAAAAACTGTGGCAAGAAAGCTTGTAAAAGGGGGCAAAACTCACTTAACCACTGTCTCACTTAACAACAGAAATTTTGGACTTGATTGTGGTCATAAGTCGTGGACTTCCTGTATAAACAAAGCATAAGCCATCCGTAGAACCCATGCCTGATTCCTCCCGTTTAAATTTTATTAAATAATCATGCTTCGACGCATACACTACCAGTTGCTAGGCCTAATTAAACACCATCTCTCTGGGATTTAGCTGAAGGCAAACTCTCAAGACCTTTATTTATTTTTCTGTTCCAACCCAGAAGTGACTTGAGTCATTGGGAGGCTCTCTTTTATTTCATCTCCTTCACCTTCTGTTTCAATTGAACAATATGGAGTCACAATGAAAGCAAAGAAATAGAAAGAGTGCTGAGAGAAAAGGAAACGGATGTAATAGCTATGAATGAAGGTGGCATGACCTTATGTGGAGTGGAGGTAGTGAATACATGCAGGGAAGGGAAGTCGTGGGTTTAATTATGAATGAAAGGGCTAAAATGTAAATCAGACTAAATAAATTGCAGTGATTCAGAGGTTTGGGATTTACACAAAAGTAGGAATTTTGCAAGTTATGTTGCATGTCACATTTCAATCTACAGCAACAACAGAAGATTTGGAGATGTGTTTGGGGGAAACGGTTCAACTGAAATAAGATCCAGGAGGAAAAAAAAAACC
The DNA here is from genome assembly GCF_964273705.1 of Natrix helvetica. NCBI lineage: Eukaryota > Metazoa > Chordata > Lepidosauria > Squamata > Natricidae > Natrix > Natrix helvetica. The sequence continues at coordinate 12,311,993 of NC_138552.1, forward strand.
ATTGCTGTTGTATGACATAAATGGTTTGGTGGTAATTAGTTGAGAGTATAGAAAAATGATAGAGCCACATGGAGAAGTGTTTATAAATGAGCATGGTTATGAATATTTGATTATAAAAAGATCTATTACAACTAAATGCCTTAAGTGTATGTCTGATCATATTTACACAAGGCAAAGGAAGTTAATATGAACCTGAAAAGCTGAGTAATCTGTTCAATCTATGATGAAAGATTGAGAAAACCAATAAAGGATGCCAGAAAGATGAGTTCTGAGGGTGGAATTGACCATTTCTACACATTGTCAAGAGAGAGTCTTTGAAGAAAGTGGGTGTGAAAAGTAAAATAGGAAATGAAACAAATGCGAGTAGAATGATCACAGAAGGGGAAAGAGGAATTCTGCCTGAAAAAGAACAGAACCAAACAGAACAGAGCTGGAAGTGACCTTGGAGGTCTTCTTGTCCAATCCCCTGCTCAAGTTGGAGACTCTATATCATTTCAGAAAAATGGCTTTCCAGTCTCTTTTTGAAAGCCTGCCTGCCTGCCTGCTTGCCTGCCTTCTTTCTTTCCTTCCTTCCTTTCTCTCTTTCTTTTCCTCCCTCTCTCCCTCTTTCTCTCTCTCTCCCTCTCCCTCCTCCCTCCCTCCCTCCCTCCCTTCCTTCCTACTTACTTACTTACTTACTTACTTACTTACTTACTTACTTACTTACTTACATGTGGAGACTGCTTGGGACAAAGGGGGGAGAAATATGTTGCAGAGAAGCCCAAAAGGATGCAGAGTTATAGTATGAAAAATATTAAAAGGTTATTTGTTAGAATGATGAAGTGAAAGAGGCTGTGGATGAAGGTAAAAAGCATATTCAGGTAGCCCTTAACACCCGATTGGAATGAAGCCTGTCATGGTCATATGTTGTGATGATTATAGCCTTTGTTGTGGTCTTCTTTAAATGAATGTGGTGGTCATAAAATGAATGCTACTGTCATTAAAAAAATGCCGTAGATGTCAGTCAAATGCACTGCTTGCCATGGCATGGTTTGCTGGCAGGCTACCACAGTGACCTTTCATAAGTTGGGAACTACCTGTAAAAATGATTTCTTGAGATAGTGAAGATGAGAGAAAGACATTGTATGCTTATATAAAGAAAAGCATTGTAAAGTTGTAGCCAAAGAGATCAGATAAGAGTTAAGATTAAATAGTAAAAATTAGTAAAGGCAGAAAAATGTACACTTTATTGTTCAGTTAAATTGGTCTATTACCCATCTCACAGTGAATAGGGAATAATTTTGATGCAGTTTAAATAATTTTGTTTTACATGGGAAACTTTACTGTAGGCAGGGATAGGATTCAGCCTGTTTGGATCAGTTCGGGTGAACTGGATGCTAATTTTACATCTGGTTCGCCAAACTGGTACTTTCCAGGACTGACTGGCCCCACCAATCCTGCTACAACCGGTTGCTAAAAAATTTCAGTCGTGTATGTGTGTGTGTGTGTGTGAGAGAGAGAGAGAGAGAGAGAGAGAGAGAGAGAGAGAAGGGGGGGAGAGAGAGATCAGAAGGACACAAGAGGTGACCATGAGTAAAATTAGAGAACTGCAGGACAAGAGTACCGTATATTCTGCCGTATAAGGTGACCCCCTACTTTCAGGCGCCTGCGAGCCAACTGAAGGCCTCCACGCTGCCGGGCTTTTGCAGTTTGAGCTCAGCACTTTCCTCCTCCAGACCGCCAGCCAGACCTTACTAAGCCATCCCAGCGCTCATCCATCCACGTGCCCAGGCGAGGAGCACCGAGATTATCGATTGAAAGGCCGGCATCTGCGCTGGTGGCGGTGTGTCTTTTTGCTTGGCGGCATTGCTTTTTCTTTTGTTTTGGTTTTTTGGTATGGCCTTTTGTATACCCGGCATATAAGAAGACCCCCGATTTTTTAAATAATTTTTGGGGGTTAAAAAGTCTTATACGCTGGAAAATACGGTATGTTCAGGAAGACATTGTGATTGAATGGAGCAGGTTAGATTTAAAAAGAAAAATAAGAAGGTAAAGGGGGGAAAAGCAATATACTGTATGAAGCAATGTCGTATTTAAGTACAATGACAATAAAGATTATACTTATACTTACTTATGTATGGAAGCAGTAGCAGCAAGGATGGAGAACTATAGGAGAACAATGTTAAAGTTGTTTAGCTAAAATTATTATTTAGCTAAAAGATGTTTTTATTTATTTAATTTTATTTTTCCATTTTCTTTTTCTTATCTCAGGCTGTTACCTTCTTTTAACTTCTCTTAATATTTTATTCCTTTTCTGACTTCTGCATAAAAATAATCTCAAATTGATCATAATAAATGAACAGGCAAATTTCCATGTATACTTTTCACATATGTACTTTTGATAATTGACAGTTATCAATTTGAGATAATTAACAAATGTGATAGTTTGAAGTTGAATGAACTTTAATTAATGTTTTAAAGCAATTCATTCCTTTCTGAAGCTGAAGAAGAATTGGCATGATAAGTATAATAAATGGACACGTGCCCCCAAAACATTTATTAAACTATGGTGTTAAGTGGCTGAAATTTTGATGGTTATCTTGGATATGGAGGAAAATATATTTGTATCATCCTCAGGGTCATTCACTGGAAGCAAGAGGTGGGCATGGGTAGAAAAATGAAGGTGGCAAAAATGTCTTCTTTAACATGATGTATCATTAAATTATGAAATTCGCTTCCAGAAGATATGGTGATGTGTTGGGACCATTAGTCTAATTGATTTTTAAGGAGAACTAGACAAATGCATGGAAGATAAAGCTGCCAAGGTTTATTAGCCCCTGATGGTTATGAAAGAACAAAACGGAAGAGAGAGCTATTGCTTTCTAGACTCCTTTGCAAACTTCCTGATGCAAATAGATGGATAATATTTATTAAGTTAGTTAGTTCATTTGTTGTACCACAATGTCATCCAGAGGGAAATAAATACTATATATCTCTAACTCAGTGGGGGATTTTAAGGTTCTAAATCTCCTATTTTATTTCCTACATCCATACAAAGACTGTGGATAATTTTATATAATTTATCTTCCATGGATCACACATTATCTAGAATAGAAAGAATAGAATGACAGAGCTGGAAGGGACCTTGGAGGTCTTCTAGTCCAACCCTCTGCTCAAGCAGGAGATCTTATACCATTTTAGATAAATTGTCCAGTCCCTTCTTTAAAAGCCTTCAGTGTTGGAGTACCCACAACTTCTGAAGGCAAATTGTTCCACTAGTTTATTGTTCTTACTATCAGGAAGTTTCTCCTTAGCTCTAGGTTGCTACTCTCTTTGTTCAGTTTCCTAAATATGACTATAAAAGTATATGAGGTTTGACATCTTGCTGAGCTAGAAATATTGAAGGGATGTCCTCTGTTATTCTTCCTTTTCTAAACATTTAGAACAGGTTTGAGATTTATTTATTTATTTATTTATTTCTTAGATTTTTAGACCGCCCCCTCTCCCAAAAAAGGATACTTGAGAGAGGAGCAAATTTTATTGTTGAGGAAAGTCAAGCTTGTCCTGTCTATTGTTTCACAAATTTTATAATAGCCCTGACTTTCAAGATAAGTCAAAAAAAAAAAAGGAAAAGGGAATGGAAAGAAAAGAATAAATGCTCTACTCTTAATTTCCCTGATCATTAGTAATGATCATGTCTCTTTCTCTCTCAAGGAGCTCAAATACTGGAGACGTTGAGGTGATGATACATAGATTTAAGAATATAAGTCTTTAAAGAGGAGAAGAGCCCTGTTGAATTATGTAATTGGCCCATCTTCTTCAGGGACACGGTTGCTCAATGGCTAAGACGCTGAGCTTGTCAATCAGAAAGGTTGGCAGTTCGGCAGTTTGAATCCCTAGCATTGCATAACAGAGTGAGCTCCCACTACTTGTCCCAGCTTCTGCCAACCTAGCAGTTCGAAAGCATGTACAAATTCAAGTAGAAAAATAGGAACCACCTTTGGTAGGAAGGTAACAGCATTCCATGAGCTTTTGGTGTTTACTCATGCCAGCCACATGACCACGGAGACGTCTTCGGACAGTTCTGGCTCTTTTGCTTCGAAATAGAGATGAGCACTGCCCCCTAGAGTCGGGAACAACTAGCACATACAACTAGTCGGGAACAAATAGCACAGAGAGATTGCTTTATCTGATTCTCTCTTGAACATATTTTCCAAAGCAACTGAAGGCAGAACAAGAAACCATGGATGAAAACTAATCAACTGAGAATCAATGAGCAATTTCCTGACAGAACAATTAATCAGTGGAACGACTTGGCTCCAGAGGTTGTGAGTGCTCCAAAATGGGAGGTTTGTAAGAAGAGATTAAACAAAGATTCGTATGGAATCTGTGTTACCTGCCTGAGCAGGAGATTGGACTAGAAGACCTCCAAGGTCCCTTCCAGCTCTAAAGACAGAAATAAAAGAAAGAAAGAGAAAGAAAGAGAGAGAAAGAAAGAAAGAAGGAAGGAAGGAAAGAAAGAGGCTTTCAAGAAGAGTCTGGACAGCCATTTGTCTGAAATGGTATAGTGCAGTGATAGTTAAACTTTTTGACACCGAGTGCTGAAACTGGAGCATATGCTGGAGCTCTGGAACCCAAAAGAGAGCAGCTGCCAGTATGCATACATGTTGCGGCCAGCTGCTCTTCTGGGTTCTGGCACGTGCATGCAGGCTGGATAGCTGGTCTGGTGCACATGCACACTGGCCTGCTGCTCTCTTCTGTGTTCCAACACATGCATGTGCACTGCCCAGCTGGTCTGATGCACATGTGCATGCTGGAACCCGGAAGAGAGCAGCTGGCCAGTGCGCATGCACATTGGACCAGCTATCTGGCATGCATGTGCACAACAGGACCCAGAAGAGCAACTGGCGATGGCGCACGTACCCACAGAGAGGCCTCTGCGTGCTACCTCTGGCACGGGCACCTTAGGTTCACCATCACGGGTGTAAAGTCTCCTGCTTGAGCAGGAGGTTGGACTAGAAGACCTCCAAGGTCCCTTCTGTTATTCCGCTATATTCGCTCACTGAATGGTGCTGCTCTGTGTTGCCACGTATTATTCTCCTTCCATGTGTTCCCACTGGAATCCCTGGCTAAGAAGAGCAATCTCTTTCCTCTTGCTTATTATATTTAGTTTATATAGTTTAAATTCAACTTTCGGGGTATTTTTTAGGGGTTTTTAAAGATTGTATTTTAAATACTTTACTTTAATGTACAGTTCTTTTAACCTCCTCCATCTAAGTATCTAAGTCTTTAATTATTTATGTATTCTATGTATTTTTATGTATTGACTGTACACCGCCCCGAGTCCCTTTTGGGAGAGGGGGCGGTCTATAAGTGTGAATAAAGTAAAGTAAAGTAAAGTAAGTATATTTCTCCCTAGTCTGGATTCATCAGGGCTGCAGGGGAGACACGATAGTTGTCTTCAAGTATCTAAAGAGCTGTCATGTAGAAAATAAAGAGAATGGCTCAAAGTTGTTTCCGAAGTCAAGGCATGAAATAGTGGGTTTACACTACAAGAATGTAAATTTGGTTGGACATCAGGAGTGAGAGAAAAAAATCCTAATCGCAGGAGTTGCTTGGAAATGCAATAGCTTGCTTTGGGAGGTATGGACTTTGGTGGAAACATTGTACAGTGGAAATGTGTCTGTTGCAAATTTGTAAAACCAGATTCCTGATGGTCCCTTCAAACCCTTCTGTTCTAGGGTTCTATCTCCTTTTAAAATCTTATTGTTGTTCTGTCACTAAGTTGTGCCCAACTGTTTGCCACCCCATGGACCACAGCATGCCAGGCCCCCTGTCCTCCACTGTCTCCCAGAGTTTGCCCAAATTAATATCGATTGCATCGATGAGACTATCTAACCATCTCGTCCTCTTCTGCCCCTGTCTCCTTTTGCTTTCCATTTTTTCTCAGCAAAGAGCATCTCTTCCAGTGACTCCTCTCTTCTCATTGGGTGACCAAAGTATTTGAGTTTCAGTATCTGTCCTTCCAAAGAATAGGCAGAGTTGACTGATTTGATCTCCTTGCGGTCCAAGGGATTCTCAAGAGTCTTCTCTAACACCTTTTTAAAATCTTAATTGTTCTCTTTATTTTTTTAATCTTTGTTCCATTGGTTCTAATAGGTCATTTAAATTATGGGCTTTATGTGCTGTCATCTATTTCACTCTTTTTCTTGAGTCACCTGGTATGACCTGATGCCCTGCAGTTACATGGATTTCTCTAAGCCATGTAGAAAGCATCAGACTGGGGAAAATGTTACTTGTACGTTGAATTCACTAAGCTGTTTAATAAACCAGCTTCCCCTAAGACAGGGGTGTCAAACTCGATTTCATTGAGGGCTACATCCGGGTTGTGTTTGATCTTGGGGGGGGGCAGGGGGGCATGGCCAGCTCGGCACTCATCAAGGCTCTGTTTTGGGCCATACTGGCTTCCTGGAGCCCCCTACCAGTGAAAATGGAGCCTCTCTGAACTCCATTTTTGCTAGCAGAGGGTCGCAGGAGGCTGTCATGGCCAAAACAGATTTGGATTTTGGATTTGGATTTATTAGATTTATATGCCACCCTTCTCCCAAAACAGAGCCCGGGAGTGCTGCATGCAACCCTCCTGAGCTCCCTTTTCACTGGTAGAGGCACTGTGGGCACCTTCACTGTTTCCAGAGTGGGTCCATGGGCCAGATCTAAGCATCCTGCAGGCTGGATCCGGCCCCCAAGCCTTGAGTTTGACACCTCTGCCCTAAGATATTAGTTAAGGAGAGGGATGCAAATAATTTCTCAAAGTTTCTTGATATACCTCATAACTAGTGGCTATTGCAGTGTCTACCCCTTTTTTTCTATTTTGCATATGTAAAAAACAGATATATACTTGGGCTCCGTTTTTCATTCCCCCATAATATCCAAGTTTTAAGAAAAAATGCTTCCTCTGACTCTTAGACATCTGAATATTGCTAGGCTGGGAAGTCTGGGTGACGAATTACTTATATAGTAGCACTTAGAATTGGAGATTCTACCCTTGAAATGCTACCTTCATGTAAGAGGGATATTGAAATGTCATAAGCAATGTTCTTCAGGAGCTATTTCAGTAAATATAATTCAGAAGCTATTTCAGTAAATATAATTAAAAAGCACATTGTGCTTCCAATTTCTAGTGTCCCTATGCAAATGGTGGAATTTCATTTGTCATCGTTGTATTTCCTACTTAACAAATCCTCTATTAATAGGCAGTGACATAATGTTTTCTGTACACTAATTAGCATCAGAATTAAAAACACCCATTGGCCCATTTTACTGGGAGAGAATAGCAAAGCATTATCGAAAAAGGAAGTGGTCCCAAATTAGCAAACACCCAATAAGTCCTACCAGACAAAGCAGCTGCTACCAAAGACTTTGGCTTTGAGAAATAAAATATTGAGGGAGGAGCCAACATCACGAAGATATGGACGTGCGGTCTCGATGCTCCGAGATCTCAGCCGATACTTTTGCCACTGGGTGGTCCAATTGGATCTAAACCGTCCCGCAGAGACTGTGAACAGGAAGAATATGTCTTGCTGATCTCAGGGACATCACAAAGTCCCTGATCGATCCAAGAGAAGTTCTTCAAGCTGGCGACAAAAAATCCAGCCATTAGGCTGATGAAGTCGGGGTGGCTCCAAAACGGAAGGATATGGAAAGAGAAAGTGTTTCCAGCTGGTGAGGAATCTTTACCATTTTAAAAGAGACTGCCTATAAAATACTTACAATTAATTTAAATTGGAGAACAGAAGAAATAAGTAGCGGAATTAAGTTTGGAATGGTTTTGGACAGTGGATTATCTTACTTTTTAAATGCTATGTTCATGGATGGAATTTATGCAAGCCTTTTAAAATGAATGGATTAAGTTTTCTTCTTCTATTTTTTTCTTTTATTATTCTTTGTAACCTATGGACTAAAATTCTCCTCTTTCATTACTGTGGGTGTTCTTCTAACTCATTCAAGAATCGAACTTTTTTTTAACTTGAAATACAAAAAAGATACAACAAGAAACAAAGAAAATTGCAACAATAACACTGCTACTCAGAGGCTGGAGGTGTGTGTATTGGAAACGAAGCACTCTTACTTTTCTCACTGATTATCCTGGCTTGGCACTCCAAGGTCTCACTGCTTCTTTATAGAGAGTGATAAGAAGAAAAGCATACACATGTCCCTATGAAGTATATCTTTAACCAGGGAAAAGTGAAAATGAAACTTTATTGTGATTTATGCTTAATCTTGTTAAAACCTTCCAAGCTAGAGCAGCAGTGTTCGTTAGCTGGAGATAATGGGACAATTTCAACAGCCGAAAGAAACTTTAAGTCTGCAAAAGATATTTTTAGAAATACAGAAATTATCAAACACATTTTTGAGGATAGAGAAGAAGTTGGAAGACTTAGAGCATCTAACAGTAAGATATGATGAAGAAGTTGGAGATGTTTATCAAGTGAAAAAAGTGGTGGTTAGAATCCTAAAAATCGAAGAGGAAAATGACTATAAAGAAATTCAATTTGCTGATATTTATGGTGATTGGTTTGTCTCTGAAAATGGAAAAAGTGAAATACTGAAAGAGGAATTAAATGGAGGGGAACTCTACCCCAGATGGCAAGAGCCCTCCCCCGAAAATAAGCCCTCCCCCAACTATTTAAGTGGATGCACAACTGGTCCCCGCCATTACCACTGTACCAGCTTGCAGGGCAAAAAGAGAGCTCACCACAAAAACAGCGGCAGGCGAAGCAAAGTGCTTCCACCTCCCACCCTTCCCTCCCACACAAAAAGAGCCCACCGCAAAAACAGCGGCAGGCCAGCAAGGCAATCACCCCCTCCCGCCTGTTCCTTCTTGCACAAAAAAACACCACCCACCCCAATGGTAAAGGCAGCCTGCCTGGTTCCCTTCCCGGCCGTCCCTTTAGCGAGGGGTGGCAGGTGGGGGCGGGGAAGCGAGGCGCACCTCTTACCTTTCCAGGTCTGTTGCGTTCCTCGCCCTTTCGCCCATTGAATCCCCTTGTAAAAAAACCCTCATGAGTTCAACTCGCGCAGCTTTTTTTACAAGGGGATTCAATGGGTGAAAGGGCGAGGAACGCAATGGACCTGGAAAGGTAAGAGGCGCGCCTCACAACCCAATACCACCCACCTCGCCCCAATGGTAAAGGCAGCCTGCCTGGTTTCCTTCCCCTTTGTCCCTTTAGAGAGGGGTGGCAGGTGGGGGGGAGAAGCGAGATGCGCATCTTAGCACTACCAGAGACTGACAGCTTTGCTGCGTTCCTCGCCCTTTCATCCATTGAAGCCCCTTGTAAAAAAAGCCTCACAAGTTGAACTCATGAGGTTTTTTTTACAAGGGGATTCAATGGCTGAAAGGACGAGGAACGCAACGGACCTGGAAAGGTAAGAGGCGTGTCTCGCTTCTCCCCCACCACCACCTGTCACCTCTCACTAAAGAGACGGTGGGGAAGGGAACCAGGCAGGCTGCCTTTACCATTGGGACGAGGTGGGCAGTATTGGGCCACGAGGCACGCCTCTTACCTTTCCAGGTCCATTTTGCCTATTGAATCCCCTTGTAAAAAACAAACAAACACATGAGTTCAACTCATGTCAGACGTAATATGCTTTATTTATCCATTTATGTATTTTATATGCCACCCATCTCACTAATCAGGTATCTATCTATCTATCTATCTATCTATCTATCTATCTATCTATCTATCTATCTATCTATCATCTATCTATCTATCTATCTATCTATCTATCTATCTATCTATCTATATCTATCATCTATCTATCTATCTATCTATCTATCTATCTATCTATCTATCTATCTATCTATCTATCTATCATCATCTATCATCTATCTATCTATCTATCATCTATCTATCTATCTATCTATCTATCTATCTATCTATCTATCTATCTATCTATCTATCTATCTATCTATCTATCTATCTATCTATCATTTATCATCTATCATATTTATTTATTTATTTATTTATTTATTTATTTATTTATTTATTTATTTATTTATTTATTTATATTTGGTGCTTCTAGACCGCCCCCTCTCCCAGAAGGGACTCGGGGCGGTGTACAGTCCATAGAGAATATCACAGAATACAATAAAAATTAAATATGTACAGTTTGGAGGAGGTTAAAATGCAATTAAAAGAACTGTACAAAGCTAATATAAATATAAATTTTTAAAATCCCTAAAACAGACACAACAGATTAAAAAACCCCTAAGATAACCAGATAATAATACATTTGCCAGGAGGGACAGTTATAATTATGCCAGGCCTGCTAATCGGAACAGGTGAGTCTTCAATTTTTGCCGGAAGGAGCGGAGGTCAGAAGTGGTTCTAATGTCGGGGGGGAGGTCATTCCAGAGGGTTGGGCCCATCACAGAGAAGGCCCTACTCCTTGGTGTCGCCCGTTGGCATTGCCTAGTGGACGGCACCAGGAGAAGTCCCTCCCTGTGTGAGCGAATTGGCCACAGGGATGTATGTGGGAGGATGCGATCCCGCAAGTAACTAGGTCCCGTGCCATATCTATATCTATATCTCTATCTCTATCTCTATCTCTATATCTATATCTATATCTCTATCTCTATCTCTATATCTATATCTATATCTATATCTATATCTATATCTATATCTATATCTATGTCTGTCTGTCTGTCTGTCTATCTATCATTTATCATCTATCTATCATATCTATATCTATATCTATGTGTCTGTCTGTCTGTCTGTCTATCTATCTATCTATCTATCTATTTATCTATCATTTATCATCTATCTATCATATCTATATCTATCTATGTCTGTCTGTCTGTCTGTCTGTCTATCTATTTATCTATCTATATCTATCTTTCTATCTTTCTATCTTTCTATCTATCTATCTATCTATCTATCTATCTATCTATCTATCTATCTATCTATCTATCTATGCAAAATGGAAGATGGCAGCAATTCAGGTCTAAAATGTATTATAAATACTTTCCTGGCTTTGGAATATGGGGGAATAAATGCTTTATTGAATTACTTTGCCATTGCTGATTATTTTAAACCATAAGAACTGGGCTTAGTAACAAAAAGTAGTAAAGCAATTGATCCTAAAGTATAATGTGGAAGAATATGCATTATGTATTCTCACAATCACTTTTCCTTTGTTAAGATGATAATTGTTCTGAAAGTTTCAGAATAAAGAACGATGTATTTTATAATCCTCCAAAGATTGAACAAAAAGCCTACAGGATTCATAGATTTTTTTTAAAAAGCCACCTGATGTCATCCCCAAAGTTATTTATTGTTTGCTGTTTCTAATTAGAATCCTCAAATTGTGTTAAGTTGATTAATCAGTCTTACTGCAAAGGAGATAATTAAATTAAAGCTCACGAAGTGAGTAAACAGGATTGCTAACAGGAGTTTGCCATTGGAATTTGATGGGGTGTTTAACGGGAGTTCCTGAGAAATTTTTCATCTTAACTAAACAGGATGTAATTAGTTAACTACAGACACTGAAATGGGTAGTAGACAAGGTCAGATACGATTCTACTGGTAGAAGTTTAAGAAACAAAATTAGCTGGATGGAAACCAACAATCATGGCCTGTACTAATTTCAGGCAAGTCTTTCCTCCTGTCTGAAAATAGTGGGGTGCACACTTGTAGCAATTATCAGTGTGCAACAGTTGCCTTAGAAGAAGAGTGATTGCACTTCAGTTGATGGAGATTGATTAGACAACAGAAAGGAGGTACTACCATAGGAACTGAGAAGGGAAGCCATAATATGGCTTTGTTCCTCTATACTTTAAATCCAGGTAATCCACTTACCTGGATTTAAGAAGGAAGGAAAAAGAGAAAAAGTTTTAGAAGGAAGGAAGGAGTTTTAGAAGGAAGGAAAAAGAGAAAAATAAGACTAGTGGAAGAAAGTAATGACCAGAAGCAGGACAGGAAGATACTCTGCAGCAATGGATCTCAGAAACATTATTAAACACCTATAGTGCTAAGCTGCATGAACAGAATCAAGGTTACCTGAAGTGTTAATACCACTTTATAATGGCTTGGTAAGGCCACTCTTGGAATACAGCATCTAGTTTTGATCGCCATAATGTAGAAAATATGTTGAGATTCTAGAAAGAGTGCAGAGAAGAACAACAAAGATGATTAAGAGACTGGAGGCTAAAGCATATGAAGAACGGTTGCAGGAACTGGGTAGGTCTAGTTTAATGAAAAGAAGGACATGATAGCAGTCTTCCAATATCTCAGGGGTTGCCACAAAGAAGAGGGAGTCAAGCTATTCTCCAAAGCACCTGAAGGCAGAACAAGAAGCAATAGGTGGAAACTAATCAAGGAAAGAAGCAACCTAGAACTAAGAAGAAATTTCCTGACAGTTAGAACAATTAATCAGTGGAACAACTTGCCTCCAGAAGTCGTGAATGCTCCAACACTGGAAGTTTTTAAGAAGAGATTGGATAATCATTTGTCTGAAGTGATATAGGGTTTCCTATCTGAGCAGGAGGTTGGACTGGAAGACCTCCAAAGTCCCTTTCAACCTGTTCTGTTCTGTTCGGTTCTGGTTCTGCTTCTGGTTCTTTTAAAGGAGATGGGATGGTAGGACTCTGAAGGGAGGAGATGCAACTAAGAGTCTTAGGAAAGAAGATCAAGACCTAACAGAAGAGGAAAGAAGACTACAAGTCAATGACCAGATATGCAAAATGGCCTCACCAGGAGAGATTTGGTTTCGGAGACTATTGTTTGAATTACCTGGAAGATGGTGAAGATAGGCCCTAAGATATTTTGCACCACCTAAGGACTGGTGAAAGTGCATTTGGCTGAAGCATGATAAGCTTGATCAAGAAGGTTGAATGTTCTGTGGGGGCTGGAGATGAAAACATTGATGTCAAGACCTTGCACAAGACAGAAGGACGTGGGAGTGTTGATGTACTGGTCTTTTTAAAGCACTTAAAGAAAAATCAGAAAGAACATTGGCTCATAAAGTTCATGGCTTTTGTTGTCCTTACACCAGTAGTCAGAGAATGGGAAATAAACTAGATGATCATGAAGTCTAAGTATAAAAGGGCAAATATGATTTAATGGATATAATAAAGGCCTGATGGGGTGACTCCCCAGATTGGACTATAATGATTGAGGTATACAATTTGTTCAAAGAAATAGAAGCAAAAGAAAAAGAATTACACTTTTAACATGTCTATACCCACTCAAATATCCAGGTGGATTACCTTGGTGATACTGTAAGACAGTATCTGGGTTACAATTATTGGAGGAACAAGCAGTATTGTTGATGTTTGCTATTGTTCAATGAATCAAAAGGGATGTGTGAATGCTTTCCAAACAAAAATTGAAGAAGTTTCACAAGAGGCAAATTAGTAACAGTGAATAAGTTTAACGTCCAGGGAATTCCTAACTTTTATTGCTGACAACTTTCTTATTTAGAGAGTGGAGAAAGTTAGATAGTGGATCATTTGTTCTTTGTCTGTTATCAATCAATATGAAAGACTTTTGATGAAAATGAATGAGGCAAACTAATTGTGTACTTTAATGCTGATGTTGATTTTAAGAAAAACTAAACTTGTGTGTAGTCAACTATAGAACTTGAATTTAAATGAGTTTTAAAACTTGAAATGCTGATAGGTAGGATTCCATAGTAAGAGAAGCTAATAGGAAAAGGAACACAAGGTTAGTGGACATTTCTAATATAAGAGATACTAAAAGCACAATTGCAAACAATTTCATTAAACAAAATGAGGGACACAGATGAAGCCTGTGTCAGAATGGCTGTCCAAAACATTTAGTGATGATCTGAAAAAGAGCATATATAGAAGATGGGAACAGGGGCAATTCAGGAAGGAAAACAGTCTGGACTTACAAAGAGGGCATTGAGAAAATTAAAACTCAAAATGAAGTGAAGTGTTGTTGGTCTTTTCCAAAAACAGGCAATTCTAAAGAGCAGGAAAGATTAAAATTTGAGCCTGATGGAAACTTGGGCAGGGAAAACAGAATTACAGAGTTGGAAGGGATCTTGGAGGTCTTCTAGTCCAACCCCTTGCTCAGGCAGGAGACCCTATACTTTGGACAAATGGCTGTCCAATCTCTTCTTGGAAACCGCCAGTGATGGACACACAACTTCTGGAGGCAAGTTGTTCCACTGATTAATTGTTCTGTCAGGAAATTTCTCCTTAATTCTTGGTTGCTGTCTCCTTAATTAGTTTCCATCCTAGGGTCTTGTTCTGCCTTCAGGTGCTTTGGAGAATAGTTTTATTCTTATTTAGACAATGGTTTTGTTATTGCACGATGTACATGGATTGTATCATGTATTTTTGAAACTTGTTGATTGTCTGTCTAAATCTTTGTTTTATATTTGAAAAAAATCCTGCAAATAGATGGAAAGTTAGATGATTAAAAGAGTGAAAAAAATGTTCCCTGGTTTTAAAAAAGGGAAAAGAGGATCCAGGGAAATAAAGAGTAGTTACAAATACAGACTGATATCTGGGATAATACCATATAATAAAGGGATTGATCTGAAAGCATCTTTAAAACAATGCAGAAATACTTAAATATAATACACACACACACACACAATACATGTATTCCAGCATAACTCTGGAACACCTAGAGCAATTTCAACCAAACTTGGGACGCAGATGACTTACTCTCTGGAGAAAAATACTGTGGGGTAAGACATCCCTAAAACCCCTTGGAGTGTGTGTTCTGTTAAGATAAAGCCTGTTGTGCCTTAAAATGACTTCTACTGTACAGTGCAATTGAGTTGCCATGGTAATGGCTTCACAGTACTCCACAAGGGGGTCCCTCTGGTAAGGGGGGAAAATCCAACATTAGAAATTACATTTGGTCCCGACATTTTCCCCCTATAAATAAATACCAGGGCAACGGCGGGTTATTAGCTAGTATAATAAAAAAAGATATTGAAATTCTGGAAAGAATACAGAGAAGAGTGACAAAAATGATTAGGGGGCTGAAGGCTAAAACATGAAAATGGTTGCAGGAATTGGATATGTCTAGTTTAATGAAAAGAAGGACTGGGGGAGGGAGCTTGATAGCAATGTTCTAACATCTAAGGATAAGAGACTGCCATAAAGACGAGGCGGTCAATCTATTTTCCAAAGCATCTGAAGGTAGGACAAGAAGCAACAGTTGGAAACTAATTAAAGAGATAACCAACCCAGAAGAAAGAGGAATTTCATGGTGAGGACAGTCAACCAGTGGAATGGCTTGCCTTCAGAAGTTGCTGATGCTCCCTCTCTGGAGGCTTTCAAGAAGAGACTGGACAGCCTGGGGTGGGGCTTGACGTCGCAACAACACAACATGCAATCTTGGTGCTCCAGGATTGCTGTCGATATCTCTGTTGCTGGACGATCCTTTTGGATCTAAACCATTCTGAAGGAATGGTGATAGAGAAGAGCAGGTCCTGCTGATCTCGGGGACATCACAAAGTCCCTGATCGATCCAGGAGAAAGCTCTTTTTGCCAGCTACAAGAGAAACAGTCAAAATGGCTGCAGAAGGTTAGGACAGTCCCCTGAAACAGAAGCAGAACAGGAGAGACAGTGTGTCGAAATGGTGAGAAAAATCCTTATTATTAGAGAAGAGAAAACCCAAAAGACTTAATTAAAATAAAATTGAAGACAGAAGGAAGTAAGCGGTGAATTTACACTGGTTTAAAACTATTACTTTAATTTTGTTTGTTTTCTATGTATGGACTTCTTACAAATGCCTCTTACTTTTAGACTGGTCTTTTTTTCCTTCTTCCTCTATACTTCTTCCATTTCTTGTATTTGTGGATTAAAAGTTTCTTTACTCGTAAGGCTCAGCTGGATTGTAATCTTTAAGCATTTTTTTTCTTCTGTTCCAGAGTTCGGAGTTTAGAAAGAGAGGCAAAAACAGAGGGAAAGAATGTAACACTGCCATCTAGAGGCTAGAGGCTTGGTAACATCTGATAATATAAAGCTATTGGCTTTGTTTACTGAAAAGGTCAGTGGCTATACAGGTGTTTCTTTGAAGGAAAGAGAAAGCTTTGACCTGAAAAACTTTACTGATTTTTTTGAAACCTAGCAAAAGCCTTGGATGTTTTAGTGGCAGTGTCTATAACCTGGAGAAATGGCCCAATATAAAGAAGAAAAGGGACTAACATTGCAAAGAATTATGCTAGAAATTCAAAAAGTCTTAATAATCACAGAGAGAATTGAAAAGAGACTTGAAATTATAGATCAAAATACAGAAAGTACGAAGGGAAGAGTTGAGAATACTTATAAAACAATGATGAAATTTGAGGACAGAGTTCAAAAAACCAGAGACATATGAAAGTGATAAGAAAATTGTTGACACTGACAGCAAATTGAGAGTGGAGGGAAATGATAAGTGCGAAATACAGAAAGGAGAGATCGATGAACTGGAACTCTATCTCAGATGTCAAAATATAGATGAAGAAAAGGGAGACAATTTGGCAGAAACAATGAGAGTAATTTTGGCAGAAGCACCAGCGATAACAAAAGTCAAGCTGATGAAAGGAACAAATAGAGGGTTTCGAATCTTTATAAGATATGCAATAAATAACAAGTTGCCAATAGAAGTTCACATAAGATTTATCAAGAAAACACTTAGAATATAGATTCTACAAATGGCAAGAGATATTGGACTGCACTATTTCTGGAAGGATACAGGATGAGGAAATGAAATGTCACAATAAAATTTAGTTAAATGTATTTAAATTTTGAGTACTATGTATAAGACAAAGTAATAATAGCTATAGCCAAATAAATGATTAATAATGATAATAAAGCATTTACGTGAGGATGATGGAGATGATGTTGAAAAACCTTTTTATAAAAGATAAATAATTCTACATAGAATAGAATATAAAAAATATTGGATGATTTCAGGATGATGTAATGAAATGCCATAATATAAATTTACTTCAAATTTAACATGTTTCATATAAAAAGGATGTAATAATAGCTGTGCTTAATGGATGTTTAACAATTATAACAATTTGTATACATGTATATTGAATTGATGATACTAATAATGGGAAAAAAAACATGGAATTGAAAATTATTAGAGAATGTTATCAATGCTAAAATAATAGAATGATTTAGAATAAGATATAAAAATTCTTTATTATTGGATATATTGAAGATGATATAATGAATCATTATAATATAAATGGATACATATTTAGAATACCTTGTTTAAAATGGAGAAACAATTGTGATAAGCCAACAAATGAAGTATAATAATAATGCATACAAAGATATTTGATTGACAATATGTGAATTTTGATAAAGCTCAAGAGATGACTATGGAAAGGATGCAGAAAGACCTTGTAACCAATCAACACTGTATGCTGTTGAAGGGGTTTTTATGTTATATGACTTGTGTATTTGCATTTGTTTGAAAATAAAAACAATATATTAAATAATAAGAAAGAAGAGACTGCACAGTCGTTTGTATGGTATAGGGTCTCCTGTTTGAACTAGAAGACCTCCAGCTCTGTTATTCTATGTTACGTTCTATGTTATGTTAAAAGTCATAATAGATTTGTCACGAACAAGTTTGGCTGGAGTAACCTTAATCTATTTTTTGAGTAGGTAGCTAGTTGGTTTGTTGTAGATACAATCCATCTTGATTTCAGAAAAGTATTTGACAGTAGCCCATGGCATCCTTATTAGTAAGCTAGTTAAGGGTGGTTGGATGGGATTACAATTAAGTGCCTCATCACTGCTTGAAAATTGTACTCAACAGTTTATCAGCAGTTCATCATACTGGCAGGAGATATCAAATGAGATGCCAAAGGTTCAGCCTGGGGTCCTGTACTCATCAACATTTTTTTTTTTATTAACGAAGATGAATGGAATATTTATTAATTTTGCAAGATCGGGTGGAATAGCTAATACTCTAGACGAGAGAAATAAAATTCAAACTAATCTTGACAGGTTAGAGAAATGAGATCAGAAAAAAGATTAAGACAATGAAAAGATCTTTACTTGGGAAACAAAAATCAATTTGATGAATATAGGTTGAGGGTGGCTGATTTGTTAAAACCTCTTTAAAAAAAAACAACTATTGGAATATCATTTAATTGCAAATATATGTTATGAAATATATAGAAGGTAAGTGAAGAAATATAGTTCACAAATCATGGGAAGCAATTGCCAAAACTTGAGTTCTGTGTCCGGTTGTGAATATCCCATTTGGAGAAGAATTCAGATAAATTGTAGTTTGTCTGCTGGAGAGCAGAAAGGATAATCTGGTGACTAGAAATTAATTCCAATAAAAAGCAACTGAAAGAACTGTGAATATTTAGACTTTAGAAAAGAAGACAAAAGGGATGTGACAGCTTTCTTGAAGTATCTGAAAAGAAGTGACAGAGGGCAGGAGACCCATTCTTCATTGTTCCAGAGCATGAAATAATACTTTAAAATTACAGGAAGGTAGATTCTGACGGAATGTCAGAAAACACAATAGGAGTGATTGAAAGGTAGAAACTAGTAGAAGAGAATATTTGGGGTTGAACTGTGGGGTCTTGGGGCTCTCTGAGCTTGGTTGTTTTCTTACAGACATTTCATAACCCAACTAGGTAACAATTTCAGTGCTAGTAGGAAGTGGGGCTTGAACTCTGTTTATATACCAGTTATTTTGGGATTCCTGAAACTTAAAAGAGATGTAAATTCCTATAAGTTGGTATTTCTTATGTGTTTTTTTGGGAGGAGGTATGGGCCTGGTTCTATCAACTGTGCTTAACACTTTTGCTGATTATATTCAATGGGAAAGGATGTATGCAGGGCTGGGATTGAAACATTTTAGCAACCGGTTCTCTACCTGGTTGCTGGGTGGCCATGGTGCACCATGGCAGTGGGGCGTTTTCACCCTGCCCAGGCTCTGTAGGCTTTCCTCGAGCCTCCGGGAGTGTGAAAACGGCCTCCCCCATGCTCCAGAGGCCCTCCAGAGGCCAGAAATGGGCCCGTTTCTGGATTTACAGAGCTTCTGGGAATTTTTCACTCTCTCAGAGCCTCCGCATGGGCCCTGCACTTATCTGGCATCCAAAACGGGCTGCATGGAGACTCCTGGGAGGGGCGGAGGAGGGTGGGTGGGACCATCCAGTCCTTAGAACTACCAGTTCGGTGAACCAGATGTAAAATTAAAATCCAGTTCGCCCGAACTGGTCTGAACCGGCTGAATCTCACCCCTGGATGTATGGTAGATTACAGTGAAGTGGCAATTTTCCAGGAAGGAGAGGGCACATTCAAGGAGTGGGGAATGAAACAAGAGGCAGCACAACCCACAGCTTCATTAGAGACAGAGAAAGAGAGTAAAGATAGTTATTTCCTAGAATCTCCCATATATATATTAGAGTGTGAGTAGTAAAAGTTTAGTCTGGCAAGATTCTGTCTATTGGGATCAAACTTTGGATAGATTATTCTTTGTCATTCTTGAGCTAGACCTGAGAAGATGATTGTTCAACACGTATTTCAAATATGAAAGGAAAAACACCAAAGATGATTCAAGAATTGCTGGCCTCCAAATTATTTTGCTTCTTTCGGACCTTCAATCTTGACCTCTAGATCTTTTGAAGAGGCTCTTCAGGACGGAGCACAATAATTCTGGTCTCTATATTTTGTGATGTCTTCCCTGGCATTGCCAGATTCTACAGCTAGTCCTCGACTTATGACCACAATTGAGACCAACATTTCTGTTGCTAAGTGAGACAGTTAAGTTCATTTTGATCCAGTTTATGACCTTTATTGCCACAGTTGTTAAGTGAATCACTACAGTTGTTAAGTTAGTAACAGGGTTGTTAAGTGAGTCTGGCTTCCCCATTGACTTTGCTTGTCAGAAGGTGGCAACCTGACCCCCAGGACACTACAACCGTCATGAATATGAGTCAGTTGCCAAGGGTCCGGATTTTGATAAGATGACTTTAAGGATGCTGCAACATTCGTAAGTGTGAAAATGCTGAGTTGCTTTTTTCACTGCTGTTGTAACTTTGAATGGTCATTAAATGAACTTTTGTAAATCAAGGACTACCTGTATATCCTCAGTCAAGTACAATAATATTTGATTTGTAGTACAGTAGAACCTCTGATCATGAACACTTCTGACCACGACCAAGTCGGGTTCTGACCAAGCAATTCACAATATTTTTTTTCGCGGCGATTTCCCCTTCCGCACCATTTTTTTTTGTAAGTGCCAAATTTCCAAAATTAGGTTCGGCTCACGATCAAATCAAACCACGTGGTGGCTCAGTGGCTAAGACACTGAGCTTGTCGATCAGAAAGGTTGGCAGTTCGGCGGTTCGAATCCCTAGCGCCGCGTAATGGAGTGAGCTCCCATTACTTGTCCCAGCTTTTGCCAACCTAGCAGTTCAAAAGCATGTAAAAATGCAAGTAGAAAAATAGGAACCACCTTGGGTGGGACGTTAACAGCATTCTGTGTGCCTTTGGCATTTAGTCATGCCGACCACATTACCATGGAGACGTCTTTGGACAGCGCTGGCTCTTCGGCATTGAAACGGAGATGAGCACCGCCCCGTATAGTCGGGAACGGCTAGTTCATATGTGCGAGGAGAACCTTTACCTTTACTTTACGTGATCAAATTGGGTTGCAGCCAAAGTTATGGAACAAATTATGGTCGTGATCAGAGGTTCTATTGTATATTTTATTTTCATCTCCCATTCACATTGTCCCTGAATTTTGTAATAGCCACTTAGCTCACAGTTACAATATCTCTTCTTTAGGAAAAGCCACAGCTCAGAAAAGGAGTGTTTACTTTGCTTGTAGATGATCCCAGGTTCAATTCTTAGCCACTCCAAGAGGAGAAGGGGGAAAAAAAACCACAGTTAACTCGAGGTTCAAAAAGACCTGAAACCTTGGAAAGAGGTTTCAGGTCACCTGACAAACTATTATGAATCTCTTCACGTCCAGAGGGATTCTTTTTTCAGTCAGACAATGGACAACCTTCTGCTGTCTTGTTGGATTACATCTTTTGTGGGCCTTACGTTTGACTCCCGTGTTCTTTGTGCTTTAGAAAAGCAGCCAGGTTTTTTATAAACCGTATTTGTGTATTTTAATACAAATCTTTTAAATTAGAAGGCATTTTATTGTCCTTGAATATTCTCTGTGGTGATGCTTGTGTTTGAATGTATAATGTTGTTGGTTAACTCGCTTGCTGTATGAATGATACAATAGAAGGTTTCTCTGGAATCAGCACCCATGAAATAAGAGGTTTTATTTTTATTTATTTACTTATATATCAAACTTCTTAATCCCCCACCCCACCCAATCTCCCTCATAAAGGCTCAGTGGTTAGAATGCAGTATTGCAGGCTAATTATGTTGACTGTCACAAGTTCAATCCTGACCGTCTTAACGATTGTCTCAGTCTTCCATCCTTCCCAGATCGGTAAAATGAGGACCCAGTTTTTTGGAGAGCAATAGGCTGATTCTGTAAACTGCTTCGAGAGAGCTGCAAAGCAATATGAAAGGGTATTTATTGCTATTGCTATGGAGGATTTGTCTTTCCACAGACATAGCTGAAATTGTCAGACAATTCAGACAAATTCTTTTGCTCCAAGATAATTGATTGGTCACTGATTTCCACTGCCATCTTCCCTCCCACTGCATAGATGTGGTCTTCAATCCCCAAGAGTTTGATAGGAACTGTTGGGTTTCTAGACTTCGCAAGAGACATATTAATGTAGAAATTTAAATATTGATTGGGGATGAAATAATCTGTGTCTGGATGTAAGTATTACTGAGGAGAATCTAATTTGAACCAATATGAGGAAATCAGTGCATAAGATTATAGGAGAAAAGAAAACCAATGTATGATTATAAGGAAGTAATTTACCTTGGCTACTTTAAGATGGGTGGACTTTAACTCCCAGAATTCCTCAGCCAGCAATGCTGGCTATGATATTAGTTTAGTTTAGTTTAGTTTATTTAATTTATAGACCGCCCCCTCTCCCCGTAGGGACTCGGGGCGGTGTACAGACCATTCATAATCAAAACAATAAAAATGACATAAGACATAAGACATGAAACATAAAGAACTCATACACACGGTCTGTTATAAAATCCCAAAACCAATTTAAATATTAAGAACAATTTTAAAACCCGTTAAAACCGCAATATAAAATTTAAAAAGCCATCCAGGAAGGTTTGAATAGATGTTAAATGCAGTTACGATTATGGTTGTAATTAGGCCAGACCTGCTACTCGAAACAGGTGGGTCTTGAGTTTCTTGCGGAAGGAGCGGAGATCAGAGGTGGTCCTAATATCGGGGGGGAGGTCGTTCCAGAGGGTTGGGCCCATCACAGAGAAGGCCCTACTCCTAGGCACCGCCCGCCCGCACTGTTTAGCGGATGGTACCCGGAGGAGGCCCTCTCTGTGAGAGCGGATTGGTCGCAGGGATGTATTTGGTAGAATGCGATCCCGCAAATAACTAGGTCCCGAGCCATGGAGCGCTTTGAAGATGACGATCAACACCTTGAAACGCACCCGAAAGGCCACAGGTAGCCAGTGCAGCTCGCGCAGGAGAGGTGTTACATGGGAGTACTTAGTACTCCCCATAATAATCCGCGCGGCTGCATTCTGGACCAGCTGGAGCCTTCGGGTGCATCTCAAGGGGAGCCCCATGCAGAGAGCGTTACAGTAATCAAGGCGAGAAGTCACTAGGGCATGAGTGACTGTGCAAAGGGCGTCCCGCTCCAGTAAGGGACGCATTTGGCGCATCAGGCGAACCTGATGGAACGCCCCCCTAGCCACGGCCGTCACATGATCATCTAGCGACAGCCGGGAATCTAGGAGGACGCCCAAATTGCGTACCCTATCCACCGGGGGCAGTTGTACCCCCCCCCCCAATGGCCACACATTGGCTAAGATGGAACACATTGGCTAAAGCGGGGCGCCGGTAGCCACAGCCACTCCGTCTTGGAAGGGTTGATATTCTGGGAGTTGAAGTCCCCTCACCCTAGAGTGGCCAAGATTGAAAAACACTATAGGATAAGCAGAGCCTAGTTCCTACCAGAAGGAGAATCCTAAAAGTAATTTGCTCTTTGTATAGAAGCAAGGCAGAGGAAAGTGCCATCACCTGAGTAATCTCTTACATAATGAGCAGGCAGAATGATAGACAAAGAAGGAACACAGAATAAATTTTAAGTCTCTATCTCTACACTCCACTTGTGGTCAATGGGTCTTAACATGCTGAAAAAAATCAATGCCATTGGATTGGATTGTTGAAACTACTTTTGCACAAAACCCATAGAATTCTAAAATACTGCCCCCCCTCCCAAAGCTATTAGTTATGTGTTTTGTGTAAAATAAGCATTTTTACCTACTCTACTTTGGAAGACAGATTTTGTTTCTTTTGCTTTTTGAGCCAGGTATTACATTAATGCCGGTTTGAAAAAAATGTAGAATTTGAGAGTTAACGTAACCCTGATCTGCTTAGTAGGCAGGAAAGTAGCTCAGACTGGATGGCTTCAAAACAAGGGCTGAACGAAATCTTCCAGTATGGCACATTAAGAGCTGGATATATATGTGTGTGTGTGTGTGTGTGTGTGTGTGTGTGTGTGTGTGTGTATTTGTGTTACAACCCTTGGTATGCCTAAATATGGGGGGAAGGTCACTACTCCCTCTTTCTGTCCTTCGGCTCATCTCAGAAGACCATGCAGGTAGAAAACCATATTTTTATTTTTAATGTTGCCTTTTTATATTTGTGTTGTATTTGTACTGATAAATAAATAAAGGGAGACTAGTATAGATCTACTTCGAGCTAATTAGCTCTCATCAGCTAGCCATACCCTTACTGGGATTTGAACCTGGGCTGTATTATATCTTAGGCAGGAGTCTTAGCCACTAAGCCACAGGCTCCACTCCTTATCAGTTGAGCCAGGGAAATAGGTATGTATTTGTGTTACAACCCTTGGTATGCCTAAATATGGGAGGAAGGTCACTACTCCCTCTTTCTGTCCTTCGGCTCATCTCAGAAGACCATGCAGGCAGAAAACCATATTTTTATTTTTATTTTAATGTTGCCTTTTTATATTTATATTTATACAAATATATGTAAAACTTATGAGGTATGATTTTTTTTTGAAAAAGTGCTGTTCTATGGGCTTCATAGTTATGAAGTACATGCATACTTGCTTAGCAGGAGCTTGGCATACAAAATTCAAGAATGAATATTAAATCTATCTTTGAATGTTGTATGCCATGCTTCAGTTAGTTCTGCATATATATTCTTTGAAATCCTTTTTGGAAAGATAAGAATTTCACTCAAGGGAAGAATCTCTCTGTCTCTCTCTCTCTGATTTTTTTCCCCTGTGTTAAGACTATCACCTTACCAAAGAAATCTTGATTAATTGGACAAGATGGTGCAGTAGAATGCAATATTGCAGGCTAATTCTGCCCACTGCCAGGAGTTTAAATCTGACCAGCTGATGGTTGACTCAGCCTTAGCACTAGCAATTAGACTTATATTTAGCCCTTTGTAAGTGGTTTACAGAGTCAGCATCTAACCCCCAACAATCTGGGTTCTCATTTTACCAACCTTGGAAGGATGGAAGGATGAATCAACCTTGAGCTGATCAGAATCGAATTCCTAGCAGTGGGCAGAGTTACCCTGCAATACTGAATTATAACCACTGCAACACCATGGCTCTCCTAGCAATAAGGAAGGGGAGGTTGGCTATAGATTACTATTACCTCCTTCCTTCCAGTGGTGGGTTCCGGATCCCGTTGCAACCAGTATGGTGCAACGGGTCCCAGCGGCCACCACATGAACGCATGCAGCATGCACACGTGTGCATCCTTACCTCATGCGATTCTCCGCAACACCTCTGCGACGCTCCAGCTGCTTGGCAGAATGTCACGCAGGTGCCGTATGCTGCATGCACATGTGCAGATGGCCTGTTTCCTTCAAATACTGGTAAGGAATGGTACCCGGTGCTCCCGGCAGGCATCGGTATGTCCTTACCGGGGCGTACTGCCTGCAACCCACTTCTGCTTCCTTCCTTCCCTCCATCCCTCCCAGATTAATCCACATAATTAGAAATTCCTGATTGTCTCCCAAGTACAATAAATGAGACAAAATTTTAGCTTTCTCATGATGTTGACTTATTCAAGTAACTGGAGCTCAAACTTGCAGATAAACAATTGAGGTTTATGCCTGTGTTATAATACAATAGTAGAGTTGGAAGGGACCTTGGAGGTCTTCTAGTCCAACCCCCTGCCTAGGCAGGAAACCCTATACCGTTTCAGACAAATAGCTATCCAACATCTTCTTAAAGACTTCCAGTGTTGGGGCATTCACAACTTCTGGAGGCAAGCTGTTCCACTGATTAATTGTTCTCACTGTCAGGAAATTTCTCCTCAATTCTAAGTTGCTTCTCTCCTTGATTAGTTTCCACCCATTGCTTCTTGTTCTACCCTCAGGTGCTTTGGAGAATAGTTTGACTCCCTCTTCTTTGTGGCAACCTCTGAGATATTGGAATAATGCTATCATGTCTCCCCTAGTCCTTCTTTCTCTTAAGCTAAACATACCCAGTTCCTGCAACCGTTCTTCATATGTTTTAGTCTCCAGTCCCCTAATCATCTTTGTTGCTCTTCTCTGCACTCTTTCTAGAGTCTCCACATCTTTTTTACATCGTGGCGACCAGAACTGAATGCAGTATTCCAAGTGTGGCCTTACCAAGGCATTATAAAGTGGTATTAACACTTCATGTGATCTTGATTCTATCCCTCTGTTGATGCAGCCTAGAACTGTGTTGGCTTTTTTGGCAGCTGCTGCACACTGCTGGCTCATATTTAAATGGTTGTCCACTAGGACTCCAAGATCCCTTTCACAGTTACTACTACTGAGTAAGGTATCACCTATACTGTACCTGTGTATTCCGTTTTTGTTGCCTAAATGTAGAACCTTACTCTTTTCACCATTGAATTTCATTTTATTAGATAGTGCCCAATGTTCAAGTTTGTCAAGATCCTTCTGTATCTTAAGCCTATCTTCTGGAGTGTTGGCTATTCCTGCCAGCTTGGTATCATCTGCAAATTTGATGAGTTCCCCATTTATTCCCTCATCCAAATCATTGATGAAGATGTTGAAGAGTACTGGGCCTAAAACAGAGCCTTGGGGTACTCCACTGCATACTTCCCTCCATGTAGATGCAGTTCCATTGAGAACTACACATTGAGTGCGGTTGGTCAGCCAGTTACCAATCCATCTGGTGGTGATGCTGTCTAACCCACATTCTTCTACTTTATCTAGTAGTAGGTTATGGTCTACCTTATCAAAAGCCTTACTGAAGTCCAAGTAAACTATATCAACGGCATTCCTCTGGTCCACTAATTTTGTCACATTATCAAAGAATGCAATAAGATTAGTCTGGCATGATCTGTTTTTGACAAATCCATGTTGACTTTTGGCTATTACTTTGTTTGCTTCTAGGTGTTCGCAAATTCGTTGCTTGATTATTTTTTCCAGAATCTTTCCTGGTATTGAGGTTAGGCTGATAGGTCTGTAGTTTCCTGGATCTAATTTTTTCCCTTTTTTGAAGATGGGAACCACATCAGCTCTTTTCCAGTCCTCTGGTAGTTCCCCGGTGTTCCAGGATCTCTGAAAGATATAATTCAGTGGTTCTGAGATCTCGTCTGCTAGTTCCTTCAGAACTCTGGGGTGTAATCCATCCGGTCCTGGTGATTTGAACTCATCTAGGGTAGACAGGTGCTCACTTACCATTTTCTTCCCTATTTCAATTTGTGTTCCTAATTTTGTGGTGCTGCTTTTGATAGGTTGGACTGTTTTATCCCTTTGTGTAAAGACAGATGCAAAACATGAGTTAAATAGTTCTGCTGTCTCCCTGTTGCTTGTCACCTTCTTGCCACTTTCTCCTAGCAATGGACCAATTGTTTCCTTAACTTTTTTCTTGTTTTTAACATGTTGGAAGAAGCTTTTTTTGTTAATTTTTACTTTTGTGGCAAGCCTTTCTTCATTGTGAGCCTTAGCTTTCCTCACTTCACCTTTTCGCCTTTCCGAAGAAAGTTCTTCGTTTTGGACCACGATCCCCTGGGTTAACCAAGGGTTAAATTGATTCACATGTAAAAATGAATCCCACAAACTTGAAATAATTTTGAGATCTAGAAAAAAAGACCCTTCTACTCAAACAAAAGCAGATGACCTGATATTTTTCCAATTCCTGTCTCCTCCATTTTCACTCCCTGGTCTGCATCCTTTGAATCCTGTCAGTGGATAGTAGATTATTGCTCACTAATTATGTTATTTAATAACTCTACCACAGTATTAGAAAAACATCCCAGTATTTGTTGTTGTTTTTATTCAGTGTTTGCATATAGTTGCTAATTTGCAAGAGTTTCTTGGCAGCTTCGCAAAACAAATAAATAATTAAAGGCATAGCATAAAGCAAGCACTTTATTAAACTCATTTAAAATATAAAAGATTAGCATACATATTACTTAAACATTGTGAAAAGAGAGTTACGTAAAGGAAGGATTCTTTCAGTCGGTTGAGCAATCAAAGTCAACCTTAACCTGGTGAAATCAGCCTTCCATCCATCAAATAAAGACCCAGATTGTTGAGGCCAATATGCTATAAACCGCTCAGAGAGTGTTCTAAAGCACTATGAAGTGGTATATAAGTCTAAGCGCAGTGGTCGGATTCAATTTTTTTTATTACTGGTTCTGTGGGTGTGGCTTTGTGGACATTGAAGGGGAAGGATACTGCAAAATCCCCATTCCCTCCTGACCCCATTAACCTGCTTTCCAGCTCCCTTCTCTTCTTCAGGGCAACAAAAGAAGATCAGCTGGGAGGCAGCAGGGGCGGGGCCAGCTATTTTTCAGTTCTCCGAACTACTCAAAATTTCTGCTACCGGTTATCAAGAACATGTCAGAATTGGCTGAATACTACCTCTGATATTATCTATATCTATCTGTCTATCTATCTATCTATCTATCTATCTATCTATCTATCTATCTATCTATCTATCTATCTATCTATCTATCTATCTATCTGTTAGGGATGTAACCCTAGTCTTGGTTTGGAAATGTATATAAGCCATGATTGTAACAAATGTATCTGTTACTTTAAATGCTAGAGGGATGTAATTGGTTGCTGTTACCTAAAGCAGCCATAAGAGGGAGCCAGAATGACTGTTAGCTCTCTGTTTGTTAGATGCTGATTGTGGATATTGTTTGATACTGCTCATGAGTTACTGAGTCTTGCTACTGTTAGCTACTTTTTGTGTTAAACTGACTATTTGATACTGACTGACTGAACCGTGTATGACTTGGACTGTTTGATGGACTCTGAATACCTCTATATTTCCACATAGTAAACTACTATATTTTATACTATTCAGTGTCCCTGTATGCTGGTTTGTGCGTGTTCTTCCATACCACTCTCATTACGCTTCTCTGCACACTCGCTCTCCTAACGGGAAGCTTACTTACTTAACACTGGTTATGGGCCCAGAGTGTACCAGACGTAGCTAAAAAGAGAGTTGGTGTTGATACGCAATACCATATACAAATAGCTGTTTAGTTTGTAAATGTTACTATTATGGAGAAGATGGCACACGCCCCATCAGCAAGTCTATCACTGATAACCTGGTTGGATGGAACAAACTATGTATCCTGGTCTATGAAGTGCAGCCTATTCCTGCGTAGTGAGGGATTATGGGATGCTGTACAGAATCCACCGGACGTGACTTCTTGGGATCCAGATGTCGAGGATGATGCAAAGATAGCAGAGTTTCAACGATGCAACGAACGAGCATTGTGTATAATTGGTCTAACACTGACTGACCAACAATTAGTTCATATTCGTGGGGAGAATTCTGCAGCAAGATGTTGGGAGAATTTGAAGAAGTACGTGACACTGTAGGTGCATATATACATCTTACCCGCAAACTGTTTAGAGCACGTCTTCTGAAGGGTGGAGATATGTTAGCTCATTTAAACTTTATGAAAGGAGTCTTCCAAGAGCTACATGAAAAATAACTTATTTTCTCAGAGTTACATCAAGTCTTCAAGAGAAACCACCACAACATGAAGAGTCACCTTCAACTGCCTATACTGTTAGAAAATGTTTTTCGGTCGACTGTTTGATGGACTCTGAATACCTCTATATTTCCACATAGTAAAC
The DNA here is from genome assembly GCF_964273705.1 of Natrix helvetica. Taxonomy (NCBI): domain Eukaryota; kingdom Metazoa; phylum Chordata; class Lepidosauria; order Squamata; family Natricidae; genus Natrix; species Natrix helvetica. The sequence goes on from NC_138552.1 coordinate 12,341,192, forward strand.
TACTATATTTTATACTATTCAGTGTCCCTGTATGCTGGTTTGTGCATGTTCTTCCATACCACTCTCATTACGCTTCTCTGCACACTCGCTCTCCTAACAGGGAGCTTACTTACTTAACACTATCTATATCTATCTATCTATCTATCTATCTATCTATCTATCTATCTATCTATCTATCTATCATCTATCTATCTATCTATCTATCTATCTATCTATCTATCTATCATCTATCATCTATCTATCCATTTGTATCTGTATGTATAATATGTTTTATTAGCGTCATATATCAGGGATTGCATGACCTTGGCTGAATATCACCTCTGTCTAAGTCAGGAGTCCCCAAATGTGACAACTTTAAGACTTGTGGACTTCAACTCCCAGAATTCTGCAACCAGCATAGCTGGCTGTAGAATTCTGAGAGTTGAAGTTGCCAAGTTTGAAGACCTTTGGTCTAAGTGCTCTTTCTATTGCTATTTAAGATAAACAATATATATTTTCTAGCATATGGGATTAGACTTTCTTCCTTTGCTCTTTAGTGCATCACTGGAGACAGAAAAGATGATCCTCAAATATCTCAAAGGCCCAAATCCAAGTTACAAAAATAATATAAACTTGGCATTAGACACAACAGTTTAACGAGTCAAATGCTTAACAAATATCATATAACAGGGTTATAACCAAAGCTCATTGATTTGTTAATAAAATCTATGATAGTATCTTAATTTTATAAAATACGACCAATTTGCTCAGCAACCCTGCAAACTTAAAGGCCAATTGGTCAAACCAGCAGAGAAAATAATCAAGCAAGCAACAAAACATAATAATGTTATGTTTTCCCCTGATATGGAAACCAATAGCACAACAACAGAAAGAGATTGCAGAATAAATCTAATACCGAGTCTGGTTCTTGGGAACCAATAAGATACCTGTAGTATCTTATTGAAGATACTAATTATGAATTATGTAATAATCCAGATAATCTAGTAGAGTTTAAAAGGACCACAAGTCCACCCAAAATGGACCAAGAAGTAATTCCAGAAATAAGAATCACATTATTTGGCAAGGAAGGATTACTAGATCATATTGATATTGAAGACTGTCTATTTTCAGAATATAGATTTATATACACCATTTTGAAAATAATTTCCTGGAATATTGTTGGTTGGTTTAATAAGTGTAATATTTCCTTTATTGAATACTTAAGTAATTTTGATATTTTCTATTATTAAAGGAAACTTGGGTGTATGATCAAATACCCATTTCATCCTACTTCAGATTTCACTCCTGCACTTGGTGATAGCAGGGGACCTTCACCATACCAGGGATTGGGATACTTCTGTTGGTAGAAGGACCTTGATATGGGAGCAGCTCATGAGCCTTCACTGAAATGGTAAAAGAAACCATGGAAGGTCTCTGGTATGAAGGTGCACCAAGGGGACAATACCAATAGTAGACACCATGGTGCCTAACAGCCTGGACAATGTGGCTAGGGACACCCTACGCTCCCTGATGACCTGGGAGGCTAACTCCCTGAGATTTTTCTGCCTCTCCAGCAACAGAAAGTCTGTGCCTGACACAGTGTCTATCAAAGCCCCTAAATGAATCAGTTTTGTGGTCGAGTGTATATGACTTTTGGTCAAATTAACGGAGAATCCATGATCTCTCAAGGTTGACATAGTAATGTCTAAATCTCTTAGGGCACCCTTGACCAAAGATGATTGTAATAAGACGTCATCCAAATAACATTGGAGCCTTACAGGTACTTGCCTCAGGTAGGCTGCTAATGCCACCATCACCTTTGTGAAAACTCGAGGCGCAGATGACAAACTGAAGGGTAAGGCACGGTACTGAAAATGGTGCCCTAAATAACAGAACCTGAGATACTGCCGGTGTTCAGGGGCTATGGGTATATGCAGGTAGGCCTCTGTAAGGGCTATTACACCGTTTTTAAAAAAATGTACATGATGGTTGAGGGATCTTTTTGTTTCCTGGTCAGTCTAGGAAACTCTAGAGAAACCCTTTCTCCAAAGGATCCAAAGCAGGAGCTGAACTTTGCAAAGATTAAAAATACTTGGAAGACATACTATGAGCTACTAAAGAGGAAGCACAATTCCCCATGTGGCATCTGTGAATTTCTGATGGAAGGATCAACACATGTACAGCTAGCGTTTTGTTCCGCCATGGATTCTTCTTGGAGTCAAACTCTAAGATTTGTCTCTAGAAGAATTCAGAACAGAATAATAAAGTTAGACAAGAGAGATTCAACTTAGAAATAAGGAGGAATTTTCTGACAGTGAGAACAATCAACCAATGGAAAAGCTTGTCTTCAGGCGTTGTGGGAGCTTCATCACTGGAGGTTTTCAAGAAGTGACTGGACTGCCATTTGTCAGAAATGGTATAGGGTCTCTTGCTTGAGGGGGGGGTGGATTAGGTGACCTATAAGCAGTGACGTGCAGTCAGGTGAGGCAAGTGAGGCACAGCACTCTCATCATGAAAAAAAAAGTAAAAGGAAAAAGCTGAGCTAGTTGCTGCCTCACCGTGGATGACTCTGCTTAACCTCACTGGTGCTCTCCCTCCCCAAGTGTAGTGACTTCAACCCCAGGCCCCCATTCATTTCTCTCTCTCACACACACACAGCTGGATAAAACTATATAAAAATCTAGCTCAGCTTCACTGATTACAAGTTTGAAAAGGCAACGTGGCTCCACCTGCAATCAAACTACACTTGGGGAGGGAGAGCACAAGTGAGCACTGAGGAGACCACAGGAGAAGGCAGGAAGCCAGGCAAAGAGCCATGCTGTAGTACACACACTTCCCCCCAGCCTCTTTCTTTTGGAAGGCTCGGCTCGGCTCCCCTCCGGCTTCTCTGCCTCTCCTCTCACCCCAGCCTGCCAGCAGGAGGTGGTGGGTGGGCTTTATTGTGTTCCAGGCATTTCCCACCCAGACAGCAGGCTGCATTTGCAATGGTGGAGGTATTTGGGAAATGCAGCAGGGGAATGGGGGGGGGATGGCAGAGGAGCTGCTTTCAAGCCACTGGAAAAGATATCCAATCCAACTTTTGTGTGTGTGGGGGTTTGTTTGAGAGTGAGTGAGAGAGGGAAGGGGTAGGAGAGATAGTCCAATCCAACTTCTGTGTGTGTGTGTGTGTGTGTGTGTGTGTGTGTGTGTGTGTGTTTGAGAGAGGGGGAGGAAGGGAGAGAGGGAGGAAGGAGGGGAAGGAGAAGAAAAAGAAAAAGAAAGAAGGAGCAAAGGAGAAAAACAAATGCTGTCACTTTAAATTGGAACTGAGCATGCCTGGCTGTGGAATTCTGGGAGTTGAAGTCCACAAGTCTAAAAATATTTGAAACCCAGCACTGTGTCAGTGCCTCACCAGTCATAAACCTCACCGCACGTCACTGCCTATAAGGTCCCTTCCAACTCTGTTAATCTGATATCAAAGGATTTTGGAGGTCTTCTAGTCCAATCCCCTGCATAAGCAGGCGACCCTATACTATTCCAGACAAATGGTTGTTCAACCTCTTATTGTTCAACCCTCCAATGATGGGGTACCTACGTCTTCTGGAGGCAAGCCGTTCCACCAATTAATTGTTCTCACTGTAAGGGAAAGTTCTAGGTTGGCTTTCTGTTTGATTAGTTTCCATTCATTGCTTCTTGTCCTGCCTTCAGGTGCTTTGGGTAATAGGTTGACTCCCTCTTTTTTATGGCAGGCCCTCAAATATTGCAGCACCTCTATCATGTCATCCCAGTCCCTCATCCTGTCACCCCTAGGCATTAATTCATGGCAAAATCCTTTTACATCCCTAGAAGGCAATGGCTCAATTTCAGATGGAATTGCTCATCTCCAGTTATACATCTCCTAGTTTAAATTTAATCAGCTAAATATTTCACCATGATTGATTTTTCCCCCTTTACAAGTAAAGCAACAGGCATTGCTGCTTTCCCACCAACCCTCATCTTGGATCCTATTAAAAATTACTATTGAGAACCAGAAGAAAAAAAATTGTTTCAGGGAATATATCTGCCTGATGTATTGTTCAAATTGACTATCTTTGCAGCATGCATTTGAAACAAGTTTAATGTCTCCCAGCTGCATTGAACTCAACAGATTTACCCACACTTTTAAAAAAATTCAGCGGGAAGCCTGATCAGATTTATATCCAGATTTCTTGCTGAGTTTCCAAATTACAGAAAAACCAACAAAATTAAAGCAGTAAGGATGTAACAGAAACATTTCTGGACGCTCTGGCTGGCATATAGAATTCTTGAAAGCCTTACCATCTACTCTGTTATTTTTCTGAGTCCCTCTGGAACGGAAGGGAAAGCTCACCATTCTTTTAAAAGTTAGGTTAAAAGCAACGAGTTTGCCTTGCACCACAATATTTGTCACTCACATCATAGTATACGATTCTAAATGTCAAATGCGTTAGGACTAGTGTGTGCAATTGAAGAGAGAAGACTTGCTCTGTGTCCAATGTTTTTAAAAAGAAAGAAAGAAAAGAGAAGACTTGGTCTTGCCTGGAAGCTGCCAAGAAAATGTTCTGCTATACTTTGGAGTTCTAAAAAGGGGTAGCACTTCACAATCCCTTGGAACACACTTGGAATACTGCATCCAGTTCTGGTTGCCACAATATTAAAAAAAAAAGATATGTCAGCCCTCAGGCTGCCATCCAGGGGGACCCTGTCCATCACCATGCCCACCATGCAATGCTGCCACGTTGATGTTGCCTCTCTGATGTCGAGTGAGCCTTTAGCTGCATGTGGCTCTTCTACCCGGGTGCAACTGCCTCCTCTGATGTAACTCTTCTACTCGGGTGCAACTGCCTCCTCTGATGTAACTCTTCTACTCGGGTGCAACTGCCTCCTCTGATGTAACTCTTCTACTCGGGTGCAACTGCCTCCTCTGATGTAACTCTTCTACTCGGGTGCAACTGCCTCCTCTGATGTAACTCTTCTACTCGGGTGCAACTGCCTCCTCTGATGTAACTCTTCTACCCGGGTGCAACTGCCTACTCTGATGTAACTCTTCTACTCGGGTGCAACTGCCTCCTCTGATGTAACTCTTCTACTCGGGTGCAACTGCCTACTCTGATGTAACTCTTCTACCCGGGTGCAACTGCCTACTCTGATGTAACTCTTTTGCTCAGATGCAGCTAACCAGGAAAGAGGCTATGATGACACTGAGTGGGGGTGTGGCTGAGGGTGTGGGTCATGGTGATTGGTGATGGTGGTTGGGTGTCATCTGGGTGGAGTTGTGGGTGGAGCTGGGTGGGGTAATGGTATATATATACATACATACATATATATATATATATATATATATATATATATATATATATATATATATATATACACATATACATATACATATACATATACATATACATATACATATACATATACATATACATATACATATACATATACATATACATATACATATACATATACATATACATATATATATATATATATATATATATATATATATATATATATATGGGTGATGGTGTTAACTTGGTTAGAACTGACTTGGATTTGATTACCTTTGTATCATTGTCATTTAGTGCTGGTTATCACGTAGTTTGTTAGATAGAGATAAATGTTTTTCACCAAACAAACGGAATCTCTGTTTGTATGCAACGTGAACGCCAGACGGTGACAAAGATGTTGAGATTCTAGAAAGGGTGCAGAGAAGACCAACGAAGATAATTAGGGGACTGGAGGTGTTGTGCCTGGTTTTTAGGAAAGCCAGTGAAGGATCAAATGGGGGGGCACCTCTAGGAAATTCCAGAGTGCACCTGGTGCTTCTCTCTTCTTGAGCTCCCCCAGGACCAAGCACCTCTTCCTGATTGGCTAACCAAAAATGTTGTGCTGATGCGGATGTATGGCTTGCTAAAAATGCACAAAAGAACCGGAGATTGCCTTTTAGATCAGGGGTCTCCAACAGGCATGACATCCTATTATCTTCATTTGGAACCCGGAGTGTGTGTGTGTGTGTGTGTGTGTGTGTGTGTGTGTGTGTGCTCTTCTCGCTTATGTTGCTTCTGTCCATGCTCATCTTCTGCGCATGCACAGTGTCTGTGATGACATCTGGGCGGGTTGGTGGAGCCTCCCGCTGCCATCAATACCGGTTCACCCGAACCGGAGCAAACCAACAGAATAACACTTCTGGTCTCCAACCTTGACAACTTAAAGACTTTTGGACTTCAACTCCCAGGTGGCTGAGGAATTCTGGGAGTTGAAGTCCACAAGTCTTGAAGTTGCCGAGATTGGAGACCCCTGTTTTAGATTAAACATTTATTCAACTGAACAAAGACTGTTGCACATAAGAGATACAAGAATCATCCAGAAAGTTTGGCACGTAGTAAATAAGATATCAAAATGTTCTTAGCACATACGGAGGTTCTTTAAGGACACTGGGTGCTCCCTGGCATCTTGGGACATTGGGTGTTTTTCATGGGACTTTCCACAGCCCTGTAGATGCCCAGAAAGAAGGGTGCCATCTGTACATACATGCCTTCCAGGCTCTCCCCAGAATTGGGGTCAACAGAGGCTAAAACACATGAAGAACGGTTTCAGGAATTGGGTATGTATAGTTTAATGAAAAGAAGAGCTAGAGGTGACCTGATAGCAATGTTCCAATATCTCAGGGGATGTCACAAAGAAGAAGGGGGGCAGCCTACTCTCCAAAATACTAGTAGGCAGGACAAGAAGCAATGGATGGAATCTAATCAAGGAGAGAAGGAACCTAGAATTAAGGAGAAATGTCCTGACAATGGGAACAATGAATCAGTGGAACAACTTGCCTCCAGAAGTTGTGGGTGCTCCAACACTGGAGATTTTAAAGAAGTGATTGAACAACCATTTGTCTGAAATGCTGTAATTGTGCTTGAGCAGGGGGTTGGACTAGAAGACCTCCAAGGTCCCTTCCAATTCTGTTATTCTGTTATTCCATTCCCAACAAACATTCTCCATTTGAAACTTTATAACTTGCAGCCTTAATTTTCAATTTGCTTATAATCTGAAAGACATCTTGCATATAAAACTCTTTATGTATAAATTCACCTTGTTCCCAAGAACTGTTATTTTCTGCACTTCTGAATTCAGCAAATGAATGTGGGAATAGACAGTGCCCAGCCTTTCTTATGGTCCAACTTTCACAGCCATACTGCAACTGGGAAAACCATAGCCTTGACTGTATGCACTTTTCTTGGCAGGATGAACAGCTATTGCTACAATATTTAGATCAGTTCTGTCTTTTTGTTCCTGATTTTGTGACATTATATCACATTGATCTAAGGCAAGGGTGTCAAACTTGAGGCCCACAGGCCGGATGCATCACAGGCTGGCCACACCCATCCCTGGTTTAGCAAAGGTGAGGGAGTCACAATACGTCACATTTACAATACAATACGTCACTCATGACAACATGATGTTGTGAGTTTGATACCCGTGATCTAAAAGATTACCTGGTTTTGCTAAACTCCTTAGTTGTTTACAATGAACTGCTTGGATGGTAATTCTGTTTCTGAGAGTTAATCTAGCAGGGAAGCAGGGCTTTGCATGCTAGTTAGTAAAACTTCGATCAGGCATTGATCAGGGGTTGGGCATCCTGTGGATTCAGTCTGCAAAAAATATTTCTAAGAGATGCAAAGACAAACTTTGCATCTATCTGCAAAAATGGAAAGCAGCTGGCTCTTTTATTCCAGGATTGTGTGACAGCTGCAGTAAGCAGCTGCATTATATGAGGAAATGTACAGTTGTTTTAAACTCACTTGGATTATATAAGGAAAGCAGCTGTATTATGTAAGGAAAGTATGGTCTTCAACTCCATGCTGGCTGGGAAATTCTGGGAGTTGAAGTCAATACATGTTTGAACACTTTTTTTGGGGGGTGGGGGGGATTCCGTGAGAAGCATTGCATAGCCTACAGTGCAATGCCTTGGTAATACAGCAGTCCTTGACTTACAACCGTTCATTTACTGACTGTTAAAACTTACAACAGCCCTGAAAAATGTGACTTAGCACCATTTTTCACATGGCCATTGTAGAATCCTCATCAAAATTCAGATGCTTGGCAACTGGCTTGTATTAATTTTGGTTGCATGTCCTGAGGTTGTATGATTGCCGAGGTGGCGCAGTGGTTAGAGTACAGCCACTACTGCTGGCTACTTCAGCTGACTTCTAGCTGCAGTTTGGTGGTTCAAATCTCATCAGGCTCAAGGTTGATTCAGTCATCCATCCTTCGGAGGTGGGTAAAATGAGGACTCAGATTGTTGGGGGCAAGAGGCTGACTCTGTAAACCACTTAGCAGTGGTGGGATTCAATTTTTTTTACTACCGGTTCTGTGGGCATGGTTTGGTGGGTGTGGCCTTGCTGGGTGGGTGTGGCTTGGTGGGTGTGGCAGGGGAAGGATACTGCAAGATCCCCATTCCCTCCCCACCCCACTAACCTGCTTTCCAACTCCGTTCTCCTGTTCAGGGCAACAAAAGAAGATCAGCTGGGAGGCTGGGAGGAAGTGGGGGCGGGGCCAGCCTATTTGCCGGTTCTCTGAACTACTCA